>NC_045560.1:30897500-31197500 GCF_009819795.1 Aythya fuligula | reverse complement strand
GTCATTTATCTGAGCCTGTACTTTGGAAACAAGTCAGAAGTGTAGTGCTCTAATGGTCTTCTCTTTGGGATGAACAATAAAAATACAAAAATGAATTTTATTCCTATCTTTCCATGCAGCCTTCATTCTAATCCAGGCCCTCTCCTGTCATTATTTAAAATGGGCAGGTCCAAAATTAGGAAAAATTGGAAAATCCTTCTTATTTTGTGTGTGTTCAGCAATCACATGGATTGCAAGGATGAGGTTCCCTGGAAGTCATTTGTACTTGTCCATGCATACCCTTCTGCTCCCTGTGGCTGTTCTGTGCTGCTCGACAGGTGTGTGCACTCTGCACAAAACTTTGCCCTTCGGACATCATTATAATGCCTCAGAAACACGAAGGATGGGATCCTGACAGGCATACGAATGACCATGGAGTCATCTATGAAGAAGGGAATTCTCTTTTGGGACCCTTACATAGCATACGTATTGCACGCAATGTATTCTGCATACACGGAGACAAGTGTGTGTTTCTGCATCACAGAAAATGACAAAAGCACGACTGAAGGTGCAGATACCTCTGGATACCATTCTCTGTGAAGAGTGATGGATGGCTTTACTACTATATTTAGGTCCATTAGAAGCAAGGCTGTTAAGATACAAGAAGCAGTTAAGCAGGAAAACAAAAACAAACAAATAAACAAACAAACACAAAAAAAACCACTACCCACCCCACATAGTTAAATTGTACCACCTCATCCCTGGGTACATGTACAAACATTTAAATTAATCTGCTTAACAGATTTCTTCCCTGAGCTTTCCCAACAGCCACCTTATGAGGATCTGAATAAACAGGGGGCTGTGGGCAGCCACGCCAAGCAGCAGAATGGGCTCAGGGATCTCTGAGGGATCTCTCAGAGATCCTTGAGAGCAGTGAAATCCAGCCCCTGTGCCCTCCACTCTGAGTACTCAACCCTTGAGACACAGATACAGTCAGTGTGCCCTGGCTGATCTTAAGTGTCATAATGGCAGATAAAGGAAAGAGAATTTATTGCTTACGACTCAAAGCATATAGGGTTTTATAGATCAATAAGAACATCCTGAGTTATGCCCAGAGGCAAAAAGGAAGCCAGTGCAGACTTCAAAGACCTTGTGTAATATATTCCTTATGGCCAATATTACAGATTAAGCACAGAGCAATGTTCCACACAATCCACTGAATCTGACTAGAATAAGGACAGACTATGCACTGTATTTGTCTGTTTTTGAGGCCATGAAGGCATAGGCAACTTACAGCCCTCACCCCTGAGAACTCATCACAACCTTCTGAGTAAAGGTAGCAGAAACTTTATGTCTAGGAACCCATTCTGAGCTGAGCTTTAGGGAACACCTTTTGATTGTGAGGTTTGCTCAGGAAGAATAACAAAATCTGACTGACCAGCATCCCTTTCCCTCATGTGACTCCTAATCTCTTTCAGGAAAACTTAGCCAAAGCGAAAGACTGCAAACTCCAGGTTTGACAACAGAAAGGATAAAGTCAATTGACTGAGAAACTCCTCGGAAGCATGCTTACCTCTCAAAGCAGGGAGGCTGACAGCACTGCCAGAGGTACCAAAATCATGAGATTTTCATACAATATTTGTAATAAGTGGAAAATGCAAATGAAATCAAAATGTCTACAAACTACTAGCTCACAGAAAAACAAGGTAGCAAGGTAATCTGTGCTATCTTTCTTATGACAAATTCAGGACCAATTTTTTCTTTTACGAAGGCTGTAAGAGGCTTGTCCTGAGGTCTTCCTTCTCTGAGTGATGAGGCCAAGAGAAGCATGTGACAAACTTAATGGTTTCCTATAGCCCAAATTTGAAAGGACGAATTGTAGCTTTCACTGAAAGATGGAACGGTTAAGGCTTAGCAAGGTCCTTGCAGGCTCAGTCCTACAGGCAATCCAAGCTCCCATACATTTTTCTCGTGAGAAGATTGCGTGCCTTATTTCAAAGGAAGCATCTCCCAAGGAAACCTCTGACTTTCCCAAGTCTTGTGTAATGTGGGAAAATCTGTCTAACTAGGAAGAGGTCCCCTGACTATTATTGACAGGAACTGTGGAGAACTGGAAAATGGGTTCCAGGTTTTTAATTGTATTCGGCCAGTTCAGCTCAGAGACTATCCTACAGGGAAGGTGAGATGCGTGAAGCTCTGAATATGAGAAAAAATTAGGTAGGACTTGAACAGAGGCAAAGTAGACCTTTGGTTAGCTGCTGCTGAAGGAGAATAATGGTCAAATATTAATGGTTCTGTAACGTACTTATCTTCTTTGACAATTTGCTTAGAAGCTTTCGTTTTCTACTTTATTTTACAGGAAAGGTAAAATGTACACCTTCACTTCTGTGGTTAAATAAGACATTCCACGAGAGTGGAACTTGGAGCTTTGTCAGGGGTTAGTACTGATCCCACTCCTCCGTGCACTGCCCCGCTGAAAGATCTCACTCTGCCTTGCAACATTCTTGTTATTCCAGAACTGGGTTGGGCTACTCATAATAGATGCAGGCAATCAACTCACTTCCCCACACACAGCTCCACCAGAAAAACTCACTTCACCTTGCACCACTCCTGTTTTTCCTGTGTCTTTTAAGCAGAGGCTATCAATTGGGTCCTGGCTGACGATCCGTCCTTCCTCCAGCTGAAGCCCACGGTAACTTTCTCAGCACAAGAGGGAAATGGTGCTGATACAGACGAATGTCTGCTTGTGACTAGGATGAAACAAACCTGTCTTCTCTCAATTTCTGGGGTTTTGACCTTGTCAGCAGAGGTAACTGATCTGTATTCCAGCTCTGCTTTCAAATAAAATCCAGCATGACTCTACAGATATCAACTCAGTTACAAAGGCTTTGAGACTGGAGGCTAATCTTTACATGATGTCACCTCCCGCATGGCTGTGCTTTCTCCCAAGGAAAACGTTTCCTTTTAATCGGAACACTATAGCTTTCAGTGTTGATCGCAGTTGTTTTATTTATAATGAAAATCTACAGAGCGTTCACCGCCGATGCAAACAAGCATTGGCCTACTGACAGCATCTCAATTTACACTAGCGTTTGGATTTGGGCCATGTAATTTTATGGAAAATCAAGTAAGTGTGTGACACAATAAAAGCACATGCCAAAATAAGGACTATTCTTCCCTCTTTGTTTTCTTTATTACATGAAATAATACATTTAAAATACAAAAATGCTCTAGGCAATGTGGAAAACTAAAAAAGACGAGTTTGGTGAATGAGCATAGTGAGAGGCTATGAATATGGACATTTTGTGCTAAGGAGCCTAGAGGAGATGCTTTTATGCATGGTGATCCAGAAATACATACTTGTAGCAGTGCACACCAGGGAGAGAATATTCCCCTAAAACAAGTAGTTTCTCCAGCAGTGCTCCACTCAGTTGATCAAAGCTGCATAATTTAAAACATCTAGAGGCAACTTTAAATTATTCACTATAATTTTTTTAAAGCCATCTTGGCATATAGCAGACAGCCTTTGTGTTACTAGGGCTTTCCTGCAAGATCTGCAAACTTCTGCATCCTCACGACACGGGCAAGTTTTTCTGAGGGGCGCCCTGGCAAGGAGGGGAAGGGACTTGGCATGGCAGGAGCCACAGAGGCTCCTTGTGCCCCTTAGTGCCAGGAACATGAAGCCGAAGTGCCCGGCGTGGTTCCCGGGTTTTGGGATGCCCTCAGAGCCCAAGGAGGGCTCCCAGCACCCAGCACCCAGGACCCAGCACCCAGCATCCAGCCCCTCCTCTGCTCGCTGCCCGCTCCCATTGGGAAGAGGTCTTCGCAGGCTGCTGTAGGGATCCCGCCCCTTTTGTGGCTTTTCATTCTGAAGCTCTCCACAACTTTACACCTGAACGGATGCCAAGCCTCTCTGAATATATAAGGGAAACGTCCAAGAGCGACTGCAGAGTTCCCGGGAAGCAGCAGCGGAGAAACCTTTCACCGGGCTCCCTCGGAGACCGCCCCAGCCATGCTGCTCCCTGCCGTGCACTTCTCCGCCTTGCTGCTCGCTTGCATCTTCGCCAAAAGCTTCTCGGCTTTCAAGAACGATGCCACCGAGATCCTTTACTCGCACGTCGTCAAACCCGCTCCGGCGAGCCCCGGCAGCAACAGCACGCTGAACCAGGCCCGCAACGGCGGCCGGCACTACGCGGGCACGGCGCCCGAGCGCGGCAGTGAGTATCCGTCCGTCCGTCCGTCCGTCCACCCGCCGACCCCTCTCTTGCGGGGTGCTGCCGGGGGGAGAGCTGCCGGGGGTGAAGGAAGGTGCCGGGGGGACGCTGCCGGCTGTGCCCCGGGGGTTGCTGCCGGCTCTCCTCCTGCCCCCGGCTGTCCCCGGGGCGGGGATGGGAAGCGCCCCCCGGCCCGGCTCGCCTCCCTCAGCGGGCTGTGGGGGCTGCTCTCAGAGGCAGGACGGCCAAACCTCCCATTTCTCTTCCCGCTCTTTGGTTTTGCTTCCTGCTGGAGCGCCTACCTGCTTTACACCTCCAGCGGGGGTAAACAAATGAGCTCGGCATTTACCTGGGAGCCCTGCTCCGACTTGCCTCCCGTAGCTTCCTCCCGGGTTTTATGTACGTGTGTCAGATGCGCGGGGAGCTGGGAACCTCCCGCTGACTTTATCTGCTCCTTCCCTGACCGCCTCCCTAAAATGAAAGAAAATCCAAACAAGCACCCGACCCACCCACAGCGAGGCGATAAAAATAGAGGCAGCCCTGGAAAGGGAGGGCACGAAGCGGCCCCCACAGCGCGGAGCCACGCCAGGTGCCGAGGGAAGGGCCCCTCACGGCCAGGTGGCCGGGGCAGCCAGCAGCTAATTCCCTGTCACCGAGCTGTCACTGGGGAAAAGCTGAGCCAGGAGAGACGTAAAAACAGGGGAGACAAACTCGGATCCGCCACCGGCTGCTCCCAGGTACATTCCTGAGTGCAGCTGCGGGAAGGGAAACTTGAATTTCATCCGCAAGTCAGGCGGGACCAGCCCCTCAGGTCGCCCCGCAGAGCTGCCCACCCTGAGGCGCAGGGGACGGGTGCCCTTAACTCCATGTCCCCGTTCCCACCTGGCTTCCCCAAAAGCCAACAGAAGCAGCCCGTAGCTGTGATATGTAGATGGACCTTCAAAGCCTCTCATGATTCACTCTGAAATGTTTCTGGTAATTACTTGTATTTTAAAGGCGTTAGTTAATTGCATTGTGTGTAGAATCTGCGTCGTAATTGTCCTGCAGAAAGAGGGAGAGCGTAGCCAGTAAAGATTGCTTATTAAAATTAAGCGTGCTGTGGGCGTTTATTTCAAAGTGTAATTGCTGAAATAAACAGTTGTGTTTATTGCAGGGTGCAGAGCTGCACACAGACGGGTACAAACACGCCTGTGTTAGAAGCTCTGCATTTTCCTTCTATGTCAGTTGCCCGAGAGAATTTGCAGGATCCTCTATGTTACACATAGCGTAGAGATTACTACGACCAGGCAGATGCCTTCTGCTCTGAAGGCAGAACAGCCACTCAGAAATTGCTCCTGCCAGTCATTCAAACTGTACGCAGAACACCATTCCCTGGAAACTTGAGCTGTTATCACTCTCACAACCTCTGTGTTAAGAGCATCAGTGCTCATGGGACACTCAGTCCGCTGTAACCGTGGAAGGACAAGAAACATACTATTTTAAATTGATTTAAACACATATAAACAGTTTCCAATGCACTGTTTTCCCCCTTGCTAATGATCCAACATAATTGTTGTAAACATCACAGAGCAAGTTCCCTAGACTTAGAACAAGCAGGAAACATTTCTTCCCTTGGGGCATTTTTTCTCTTCTGAAAGGTATGTCCCTGTGAAGAAGGATAGAGAATGAAAGTGCCTCTTCTCCCACAACTGCTGAAGTGCGTATCCTTACCATTCCTTTAAGCTGTACCCAGATAGATCATCAGTGCTTGAGGCCCTTGTGTTGGGGGACACAACAGTAAAAAGATGTCCTGTACAGATTAAAGCCTCCTTTAACTTCTGCAAAATGCCTCTTGTTAATGTGAAAATGTCTGGTTAAGGAGATGGTTGCATTCCGAATCTCAGTGTCTGTCCTTCTGTGCACTCTGCAGATCGGGTTCAAGTCGGTTGCCGGGAGCTGAGATCCACCAAGTACATTTCAGATGGCCAGTGCACCAGCATCAACCCCCTGAAGGAGCTGGTGTGTGCTGGTGAATGCCTCCCTTTGCCACTGCTCCCCAACTGGATTGGAGGAGGCTACGGAACCAAGTACTGGAGCAGGCGGAGCTCGCAGGAGTGGAGATGCGTCAACGACAAAACTCGCACCCAGAGGATCCAGCTGCAGTGCCAGGATGGAAGTATAAGAACCTACAAAATAACTGTGGTCACGGCCTGCAAGTGTAAACGCTACACCAGGCAGCACAATGAGTCCAGCCACAACTTTGAGGGAACCTCTCAAGCAAAGCCCATCCAGCATCACAAAGAGAGAAAAAGAGCCAGTAAATCAAGCAAACACAGTACAAGTTAGAAGTCAGACATTCTCTCCTCTCTCATCTCCTGCTCCTCCTGCCAAAACTGAACTCACCTGTAACCGTTTGCTTTACAGTTCTGACTGCTTAAAGACAAGTCTGCCATTGCTGTGCTCTCAGCTGACGCTGCACGCTTATTGCTTTGACCAAAACCAAAAGGGGCATTCTCAGCATATGGACGATTTGGGTGATTTTCCAAGTGCTCAAGATGGAGAATAATACACGCCTTCCAAACCCACACTTTAAACTTTGACATTTTCTCCTGCCATGGAGGCAAAGAAAAGTTGCCACGAATATTCACTGAAGTCTATTTTGTAAAAAGATGCTCTGTTGTGTGTTTTCATGAGAACAGTTAATTATCACGTCTGTTGCCTTCTCTATCATGTTTTATGAACTTCTGACATCAGCTTAAAATACAACACCTAGTATCTGCTTTCAGATTCATTCTTAAAAAAATGCCTTGCATGCTCACCTTTCTTTTATCTCAGTATACCAAAAATTAAAATATGCATGGCAGCAATCAAAAAGTAAAGCTGAACAAACTATTTATTTGTTGTTGTAATTATTTAATGAGCTTTTATGTGTATTATTTCCTTTCAAAATGTTCCTATGTTTATAGCTTTTCTCATGTATCAAAGTATTTTCCTATGATTTGTGGCTGGATTAGAACATACATTTTGTAGATAATGTAAAATAGATGTTTTAGCATTCTTGGTTTATATATTTTCATTTTGAACATTCATAGACGTAGATGTTATTTTGAAGTAGCAAATTAAAAAATGTTTTGTTTTGTTTTGTTTTATCCTCCATTCTGTATTATTTTTGTTTAAAAGTGTGCAATCAAAAGACAGATATGACTTCCTTTCAAATTAATTTGTTTCTCTTTTTTTTTTTTTGTACAAAAATAAATACTGCTAAGAAACTGTATCGTCTGGCTGTATGTATGAAAATATACACATTTTAATCAGTTAATCTTAAAAAGTGGGAGAACATCTGCTCAAAGAAAATCTATTCATGACATTTAATATAAAAATAATATTTCTGTAGATTCTTTTTGGATGTAAAAATCGTTTGTGACTGAACAGATGGTGCTTATTAACAGTCCAAAC
Organism: Aythya fuligula; assembly: GCF_009819795.1. Classification (NCBI taxonomy): domain Eukaryota; kingdom Metazoa; phylum Chordata; class Aves; order Anseriformes; family Anatidae; genus Aythya; species Aythya fuligula. The sequence goes on along the minus strand of NC_045560.1, from coordinate 31,189,872 downwards.
TAGGTTCATATTTAACAATTCTCAAGTTGTACATTGCAGAAGAAATGTGTATTTGGGAAGTTTTACAAGCTAGTAAAACACCACATTTTGTTACACTAAAGATGATGATCAAGTCAAAGACAAATGGTAAAAATAACAGTCAGCTTAATCTTTCCCATGCAGCCAATACAGTCCTGCACATTACCCACAGATCATTACAGGACATGTCAGGAAATACATAGAAAACAACGTACTTTTCAACACATAGTCCGTGAATCATCTGGTCTTAATCTTTCAAACTATATTGAGGTAATATGGGCACGATTTCATCACAGGACACTGCTGTTCATAAATGATTAACTTTTACACCCTGTTTGCACCCAAAGATAAGACAACAACAGAGGATAATGAAAAGTCTTGCCTAATAATAAGGTGTCACATGAGCTCCCTTTAACCTTCTTGTTGTTTTCTCATTCAATCTTGCATTTTAATTTCAAAGGATTCATCATGAAGTTCTTAGCTCAGATCTTCCTCGGTTGTAAATAGAAACTGTTTGAAACTCATTGCTGCTGCTTGACTTATTGGATCCTAACTTTTAATGACAAAATTTAATGATTTTTCCTCAAAGCTACTTTAAAGAATTCTCTTAAAAATCTGCTACATGTGCAAAGATAGATACTTTCTTCATTTAAAGGTATATACAGGGTGGTACAGTTAAAAAAAATACATCAATGACCTAGTTGCTTCAAGTTTTGTTCTATGATCATGAAACTGTAAGAATGATGAGATCAGAGACCATTTATAAATAAAATCTCTGATCTTAAAGGGTTCTTCTTTTAAGCCTAAGATGATAGGAGATGAATAAAAGAATTAGCAGGGAGAGAGGTGATGTGACATTGCAAATCAAGCCAGCAGATCTACAGAGTTCAAAGTTTTTGATTTTAACAGACATTATAGTCTCATTCAATCTCTTTTATAAGGGAAGGACTATTGCCAAATACCAGTAATTATATATTTTTTTTAATTCTCTGGCTAATTCTTCAAGATGATAAAGCAAAAAAGACAGATAATAGACCAAAAAGTTACCATAATTCTTTTAAAAGACAATGGTCATCAGTAAGGTTGCCCTGCCTGTTTTGTGCTTGGCTGCTAGAAGAGTAGTGAAAACAGGCACAGATCTTGCTCATGACCCTCCTATAGTCAATGAAGTTTGACCGTAGGAACAACGTGCGTATTTAATAAGACGTTGCACTTAGCAACAGAGATAGTAACTCTTTCCTAGTTTGTCTCTGCACACAGAAACACCTGAAGGGGAATAAACTGACACACTTTCATTAAGATGACTTCATGGAAATTTGCTGAAGATGCAACAGAAAGACCAGTGTTGGGTCTCAAGACTGGTATAGTTGAATAAACAAGAGAAGCCAGTAGAAGCTTTATCCATCAGCAGTGACGCAACTTTGAAGTGCCAGCTGAGGTAGCTAGGGTCTCGTCTTTGGACAGGACTTCAGCTTTTTGCGAAGGAAAGCAATGTTAGAAAGAGGCTCATCCTGATGAATTTTCTTAAGGTATCTTGTCATTCATCTCCTGGCTCTGAATGCTTCCATCTGGACTATAAAACCTGCTTTCTATTTCACCCTGTTACTTGCAAGACTCACAGGTGTCTATCCAAGGATCCAGACTAAAGGCATTTTAGAAGTATATCCAGCTAGCTTTTCGTATATGGAGAGTCTCTGAATGTAAAGTTGTTGTGGGTAGGATATGGGCCATCGTTCTTGTATCAAAGAATCCTGCCAAAGCTTCAATGAAGAAAACAGTACTGTTTAAACTTAAATAATTTAACATATGATACATCTTCTAATGCTTGCTTCAGTGTTAACAAGGAAAGACATATATGCTAGAATTTTCTTAGTTTTCACCTGAAATATTAAGCCAAATAGCCAGATAGTATAGAGACTTTCTCAGTAATATCCTGTCTTATAAATAGAGCACTAAGTCCAGGGGATTCTTAAAAAGCATTTCCTTATAGTCATAGATTGCGCTTGATTTCATTGCTTCATTTTCAACAAGGAAATAAATACTTGTGTCACCCTTCTTGGTAGCTGGACAATCAGTCAGAACAAAGGAAGATAATCTCCACTTGCACAAAATGTCACTTTTCTGCAATTCAAGATTTGAGAAAAGAAGCAGATTTTTTATATACTTAAAGTCAAACCTAGAAGGAACCTAATAATTGTTGTCACACTTGCTTCAGAAAACTACAAGTGAATAAATTAGAAATAATTTGTTAATCTGCCATCATTATTTCATTACTTTCCTGTTGATGAAAACTGCCCCCAGCTAAAGGGTAAATTGTTTCATAATGAGTGGAAGTCAATTTTCCTTAGACACCACTAGATAGAAACTTGGCCAGATGTTGAGTGTTTTGATAGCATGTTAGCATTCAGAGGCACACTGCATGGAGGCCGTCAGTAGTAGATAGCACGAGTCATTAAGGCGTTATCGTTATCAATTGCGGAAGTCAGAAGGGCCTGACACTTGTCTAGCTTGTCTAGACAAGAAAGGCCCTTTGAGAAGGTGTTTGTTTTATTTTTTTATTTTTTAGCAACAGTAACAAATCTGTTGCTCTCTCCTTTCTAGCAACCTTGGAATTGAAAATGCCCAGTCCATGTCCAGTCGTCCAAGTCCAGTCATTTGGACACAAAGCAGACATTTGAATAATATCCTTCAAAACACCCAACAGATTTCTGCTAGTAAATCACTGCAGTCCTCCCAACCTTGACCTTTATATACTTCCTGGAGAAGTGTAGCATTAATCAAGAAAAGGCTGTTCAACACATTCCACTGTGGGAGTCTTGTTGCTACAGTATTAACCTGGAGGTGTTCAGTGGAAAATTATAAGGAATCCTTAGTGTTGGAAGGTATCCTATTCTCATGATGCGTTTCCTTTCCCTTAGGCCAGGCAAGGGGCTTTGATTTTAACTTCATTGACATACATATAAACATAGCTCCAGGCTAAAACTGAAATTTCTCTAGAGATTTATGAGTTAAGCAGACATTCTGTCACTGGATTTGTTAATTTTGCCTGAATGTTTCCCCCACCCCAACAGAAAGCCTGTCCATGCATCTTTCTGAAAGGCACCCAGACTTTCAGCTCACTTGTCAAATGAGTTATGTGGACTGAAACACCAGAAAAATGTGATTTACGAGTAACTTGCCTACCACCCAGTTAATATTTAAACACCCACCTTCCTCAGTACTTCAGTGTCACGTAAATACTCTTCATTGTTAATGCTACTCAAACTAGATGCCATAACAGCAACTAGTCTCTACTCATTGGTGAAAAAATATTTACAAACATTGGATTTTAACTCCATTTTGGGGTTTGCTTTTTCCTAACTCACTTAGGTGACTGACAACATATTACAGTGAACAAGGTCATGTTACTTAGCTGGGATTCAGGCTGTCTTAATGCCTCTACACAACAACAAAGAAATACAGAGGACCTCTTAATATAAATGGAAACCAGGGCTTTGCTATGGCTGTTTGTGGAATAGGGTACTTAGTGAACGTAAAGGAAAACAAACAAAAATATCAGATCTCTGGAAAAGAGGCCTAAATCAGAATATACTGTAAAAATAATATGGTTCTGTTTACAAAACCTCAAACATGACACTTGTTGACAAGTGATATTTGTTACCATCTACTTAATATTAGGTAAAAAATAATAAATCACCTAAAAATTTTTTGTTGAATATTTTATTTCTCATCCCCTACTCTGTTTTAGGAGTCGTATACTAATTTATTAATGTCTCATTGTTTAAATCCTTAGCTGTTTTGTCACAACACACTTGCTTTTTGATATAGAAATATTTTAAATCTCTTTTTGGAATGACTGGATGCATTATTTTTTAATTTTGACTACTCAGAGGAAAAGTCATGCTACGACTTGACCTAGGAGTTCTGCATTTGATTTGTTTTGTTAGCCTTGGTGAGAAGTTACTTAGTAAGGAAATTGCAAAGAAACATAGTAAAAGCATAATCCAGCCTGTGAAATGTGATGCTTTGGTGGGCTAAGGAAGAGCCAACCAGGCACATATTACAGTTCTTTTACATAAAACAGTGTAGAGTTGAGGGAGGGCCTAAGGAAAAATGGAAGTACAACTCTAGCCCTACCACATGAACGGGCACTGAGAAATGGTGGGGCTATGTAGAGCTTTAACACAGACTTCTGTAGCACAAAGACTGTTTTAATTGCAGCTGAAGCAAGTTTAAACATCTGTTGCTTGTTAGATTATTACTTTATTTATTTACTTATTTATTTATTCATTTATTTTTGGGATGGGTTGAAGAAAGCTCTTTTAGACTCCCTATGGCCATTAAGCTGGGATGAAGAACAGAGGTCTGACTGTTTCTAAAATGTAAAGCTGCAAAAAAAAAAATAAAATAAATTGGCCTGCTGAAACCTTTGCTTTTGTACTTCTTTATTGCAGTTTTTAGGACGGTAGCCAGGGCAGATTGTATGGAACAGGTTGTGTCACTGGACTGCATCTTTTGTTTTCTGGTATTGAAATGTCTGAAATGTCTGAATCTGGGTATGTTTAGAAGAGGTGAAAGGCGAGAAAACAGTTCAAAAATGGAACAAAATAATGTGGAGGACAACATGTGCTGCATGTCCTTCGTTTTCTTCTGCTCATGGCAACTTTTCAGAAGACTACAAAAGTAGTTTCAACAAACTACAGGCTTTTTTGTCTGCAGATTGCCAAGCTCAACATTAGCCAATGCACAAGCTACCCTTAGGTTTTAATAGACTGCCAAGTCTAAATTCACATGACTGTCCCTGTGTCTTCTCCTACCATGCAAAGAAAATAATGCACAGCAGTGTGATCTGTATCTGTATCACCCACAGATTCCATACAGGGCCACAGAAAATCAGGGAGATTCCAGAACTTGATATCTACACAGAAACTGACATCTCACTGCACTGGTAGTACCTTCTGGAGTGTGGGTACAGCCCCCTCTTTCTGAAAGAACAATACTGCCTAAGCTTACAAGGTTGGCGTAATTACCTACTTTATACTTCTTAGAAAGTTATCAGTCTGCCACACAGCTGAACTCCTTGCTGAGGAATTTTGCTCAAAAATCCTGTTCACAACACAGATAAAGTCGATCAGTAAAAGCATTCCCTCTCAGTGTTACCCTGATACTATTACAGGAATCTGATTTTATGAATAAAACTGTCCCTGCCCATGGCAGTAGGGGGGTGGAATTAGATGATCTTTAAGGTCCCTTCCATCCCAAAACATTCCATGATTCTAAGATTACAGGTTGTGAGTTACCCCTTAAACCTCTTTTAGGTGTTCTAAAACTTACTTTCTCTTGCGCTCTTTGTAATCAGTTATGAATCTGGAAACTTCTGCAAGAGGAAAATGTTTGCAACATCCTTTAACAAGAGTAAAGTAAATATTAATAGAGGTTTTCATTTTTTTATTTCCTTAATTAAATACTTTTCTGTATACTTTTATATAGAAGTCTTCATCAGACAGACCACTCAAGGTGCTGTCTGAATCTTAACTTAAGAATGTAGTACATTGTGGTACTCTTTATTCAAATACTGCAGCCCCTTACAAATCTTACTGCTTCTGCCCTCTACTTTGAAATTTCTAGCTATAGTAAAAATCTCATTTCTCTTTCTCATGTAGTCTCAATGACCAAACTATTCTTCCCAGTAGTTAGGTTACCTATTCCACAATTCCATTCTGATAAAGGAAAAAAAAATAAATAAAAAAATAAAGGATGCATTAGGACCACCTTTTCTATCTTTTTGGCTCGGTGGCCATCCTATTGACGTGTAGATATACCTGAAGGAAGGGTGCAAAGAGCCAGGCTCATTTCAGTGGTGCCCAGTGCCAGGACAAGAGGCAATGGGCACAAACTGAAACACAGGAGGTTCCCTCTGAGTATCAGGGAAGCACTTTATTGTGAGATTGACTGAGTGTCCTGGTTTTGGCTGGAATAATTTTCTTCATAGTATGGTATGGTACTGTGTTTTGGATTTTTGGAGTTTTCATTTTTTTCCCCTTTCTTATAAAACTGTCTTTACCTTGTTCTTGCACTTTCATCATTTTCAATCCACTTCCCCCTCTCACTGGGGAGGAGTGAGTGGCTGTGTGGTACGTAGCTGCCTTCCAGGTTAAACCACAACACCGAGCTCTGGCACAAGTTGCACAGAGAGGTTGTGGAGCTTCCCTCTTTGAGAAATTCAAATGCCACCTGGACATGGTCCTGGGCAGCCTGCTCTGGGTGCCCCTGCTTGAGCAGAGGGTTGGACAAGGTGACCTTAGGAGGCCTCTTCCAACCTCAACCATTCTGTGATTCTGTGATCTAAGCAATCATTCTGTGATTATTTAGTCCATTTCCTTAAGTTTTCAGTGTTGAAGAGAACTGAATGCATGTGGAAACAACTGTACAGGTACAGGTAACTGTCAGGAAAGTAAAATGAGTAGACTGGATTACTCAGAAAAGCTGACAGTATACATAGCATTCTTCATTAAATAACTGGTTTGCATCCAGCTAGATTAACATGCTGGAAAATGGTTAACCTTTGATGGTTGCTCAGCGGTGTATGTTAAACAGGTTCAGTCTATATAACTGCTGCACGTCAGATAGCCACATTGCTGCAGCTGGGAAAATTCTGTAACCTTGATCTTCTTAAAAACTGGCAAATATCTAAGGGTTGACCCTTTCCAATCTGCTATTTTCATGCTAGAACTGGGCAAGCCAGCAAAGGATGAGGAAAAGCATTAGGACAGGACTACTGCTAATGCTGCATTTTTCAGTTTTTAGGGACTATCACCCTGCAGTTTTTGCTCATTATAAAATAATTTTAAAAAGAGAAAAAATATTCACACACCTTTCCACAAAGCAGGATGTGTTTTAAGGCACTTCCCTTAAAACTTGCCAAAAAGGTTGGAACATAACCCTAAAAAGTCAAAAGAGGAGGAGAAAATTGATAAAGCTCCACATGACTGCTTTGCCTAACGCAGACAATACAAATCCTCTGCAATGGCAAAGTCCATTTTTTGTGTTGTGCAGTATGCTGCCTTTCCTGCTGGAATTTCAGTCCCTGACAGTACAGCTAGTACCAAACACGCCATGGAGATAACATAGAACACTGTAAAGCAATAAAACACAGTGTGACACACCAAAATTCAAACAAAGACTTAGAGCAATGAAAATCCCAGCTCTCAAGTACATGTATTCTGTACTGTTCCTCAACATCACACTGTGTCACTGGCATTTGTGGCTTAATACCACGTATTTAACCAGTTACATAGACTCTTTCTGCTATGAATTGATTTGGGAAAAGGAAACTGCCATTTGTCTTTGCTCAGTGGTAACTGTTTCTCTAGTCATGACTGAAAACCTGTTGAACAAAATAAATAAAATATGACTGGTTTTACTGAGATGATAAGGCACTGTCCTAGTAACTCATGCCTGTTCGTGAGTCAAAGTGACAGGGGAAAACAATCTGAGGGATTTCTGTTCCTCAACTTCCACATTTTCATCTTTTTTAGGGTCACCATACAGTGCACTCAGACAGTCTAATGCTCTAATACACAATTCCTATAAATTATTACAATAAATGCTAACTTTGAAGCTGAGCAGATAGGCCTCCCCAACCTTGGCATTACTTGACATCTGACCAAAGTACCTGGAAGCCATGGAGATGCTCCTGGAGCAAACACTTCTAATGAAAAATTATGAGGCTTCCACCTCATCATCTATTTGCCACAGCACTCCCCAAAGCAGTAGAAGACTTTCTTGAAGTTCTTTAATTGTTCTGAATTTCACTAAAACTGTTGCAGCCAGAGACTCTCACTCTCATGAATTATTGGATTAGATACTATGGGGCAATTCTCTTCTGTTTAAATTCTTTTACTTTGCATACACAAAGTACTTATTAGCTCTTGAACTGACTTGCCATATCCCAAAGAAATAGCCTAAAGGATTACTGAGTAGAGAAGGGATAAACACTCTGGTGAAAATATAAAATTTTATGCTGAAGCTTTAAAATGTGTCTAACATCAAATAAAATTTATGCCTTTTTTTTTTTTTCTCTAGCACAAGTAATACAACGGTGGAACTCGATATATGCTTTTCAACAGTTACCTACAATGAAATGCAAATATGGTAACACTCTGTTGTGTGCAGAGATCACATTTTCTTTACGTTTGTAACATTCATATTTTCTATTTATGCTTCAACAATTAAGAAACTAAAAATCATGGTGTACTTCTACCTCATTGACTAAAATTTACAGCTTGTTACACCATTTTGTCAAAAATCAAAAGCACGTATCAAAAATACTTTGCAGACTGGTGTATGAAAGCACTAGGACTCATAACTCCCATTAGGGATCTGGCATATAGGTGATTCTATGTACACTACATATTAGGCCTGTAAGAATGCTTTGATATTTGATCATCAACCATTTGCATCATCTAAGTAATGCACGTGCATAACTTGCTGAATAGATGATGTTTTGATCTCAATTCCACATAGCAATAGGAGCAAATCAAAAGAACTACAGTTTATGTAAATATTCTATCTATAGTTTCCTTCATCAAAGAATCTCAAAGCAAGAAATAACCCTTTAAAATGATATTTTGCATTCATAGTTATAAAAATACATACGTAGGAATATGCTAATAAAAATAAGGCAAGATTTCCCCAAAGCTGTTAATTATGACTTGTAGGGAAAATATTTTTGTATTTTTCAACATTCTACAGCCTATTGCACTGCCCGAAGCTACATATACATATTCCCTATGACATTACATTGACTTAGGAACCACTGTCACCACAGAGCAAGTACTCAGCTGCTGTGCAACTAAGACTGAAACAGTAAAGGAACAAGTCAATCCAAAAGTACTACCTGGAAGGTTGACTGCAACAAGCAAAAGATTGTGAAGAGCATAAATGACAACTTTTACATGATTATTTTTTCTAGTGATCAATCAGAACTGAAAGAAAATATCTGGAAACAAAACGACGGCCCAGATTCTATACTTTCCTTTTTTTTTTTTTTTTTTTTTTTCTTCATATACAGATGTAGAAGTGATGATGAAGCCACAACCCTTTAAGACCTAGTGTAAAGTGCTACAGATAGCAATAGACATGCATGATAAAACCAGACACACTGTCATTTCTTTCTAATCTCTTCTGATATGCAAAGAACATGTGCTTTTCTTTGTCAACAGTGTAAACAGTCATGCACAGTTACTGGCAATTTAAAGAAATCTAAGACTGCTATCTTATTTGAACAGAAGAGCTTTCCAGAGAGAACTGACGTTCCACTTGCTTACTGTTCTGAATTTGCATTTTATGGCACAGCACCACTAAGGTAATGACTGTTATATATCTGGATAAAATCCGTGAAATACAATTGGGCAAACAAAAAGTTCTGGCTAAAATCCTGCATCACTCACTGCTCAGAATGCTGCATATATCACGTTAGTTGCAAGAATGGGTCTCAGAATTTAGGTATTTTTTGTTTTATGATGTCTTTTATAAATATTGCACTTCCAGAGCAGTTTTATGATTTTGTATTTTTTAATAATTTTGCTTTTACAATTCACTTTAATCTGCCAAACATTCCATGACTGCATGCCCTTCCCTTGAAACATACAATAGCGAACCTTGGTGCAAGTGAAAGTGAGCTCATCTTATTTTGCCTGCATTAAAGACAAAATACTTTAAGAGTTTAGAAATGACTTTGAAAAAGAGAGAGATGATTTCTCAGTTAATTTATACCACATCTACAGAGGACTCAATTGCAATTTTTAATTAGGAGCTTGAACTCCTTTACTCATTTCTTACAAAAAAACTTTCAGTATGAATCATAGAATCATAGAATGGCCTGGCTTGGAAGCGACCTCAAAGATCATCTACTTCCAGCGCACCCGCCATAGGCAGGGACACCACCCACTAGATCAGGTTGCCCAGGGCCTCATGTAAGCTGGTCTTGAAAGCCTCCAGGGATGGGGCATCCAGAACCTCTCTGGGCAACCTGTTCCAGTGCCTCAGCACTCTCTGAGTGAAAAGTTTCCTCCTAAATGATTTCTATCACTTCAGTAACTGAACTTAATTAATACCCCAACATTCACATTTTCAAGTGAACTTGACTCCTGTAACTTGATTGCTTCTTCTTTCTTCAATAAAAAGGGGAAAACAAAACAAAACAAAACAAAACTTATTTTTAAGTATAAGATGGGCATATTTACTGCATAATTGCAAACTACCACCGTGTTTTCAGATGTTATACCCCCGTGTAGAAATGATGGATTGACTTGCTCTTTACTCACTTTGAGGTAAAAATGTTGCCTTCACTCCTCTTGATCCAATAAAAGACATGTAGAATTGTTTTCTCAATATCCACGAATTTACTTTTTACTCTACTTCAAATACTTATATAAGAGCCTGCATTGGACACAGTAACCAAATGATTAGAATAAATCAACAAAAATGTATGGAAAAATGGAATGGAACTGAAGCAAATTATGTAATCACAAAATGCTGTTGTGTTCCATAGCATGTTACTGTCAAACAAATATTAAAAATATGTAAAAACTAAAATCCTAATTTTCTTAACTTGTGCTAAGATACAGCATGAATTGATAAGAATATTAAATGAACTCTTCCGTCTTAGTCACTGCCTACAAGAACAGAAAATTAAAGGAGAAATAGCAGTAACAAAGACCACAGGAATCTACACTGAAGGGCTTCCTCAATAACTGGTAGGTGCTGCCAACCCAAGACTAGAGTACAGATATCTGATCACAAACCTATTTGAGTTACCTTTCAGACCAAAACTTGCAAACCATCATCCAATCCACTAGTATAGTTAGCGTTTAATTCTCCTTCACTTTAGACATTACACCTGATGGACCCTGAATCTTTGTCACAACTATTCCTAAGCTACCACAGAGAGATTAAGGTGGCTTGTTACTACTAGACTAGTTCCATCGTGTGAAAATTTGAAAAGTAGAAGCAGAAGGGTTTCAGACTTAAGCTACCTAAGAAATTAGTTTAAAAATATACATGTTCAAAAATGCACGTATACATGTAAACCCTTGCCCTGTGCAATTTTCCTGTGTAATGTCAGGCAAATCAGTTATTCACAGAACTAGAGGAGTAGACTTCATGCCCCTCTATAACTATACAGGAGTTCAGCACTTAAAAGCCATAGAGAATTTCATTTAGCATCTCTAGGCTCTTCTTTACACCTCAGAGAGAGGTACATACAAACGTCTTTTGACTTCATAAGGACTGTGAGAAACATGAAAACTTCTGAAACATCTGAAGGCCAAGTACATCCATAAGCAGCTTCAAAGCTTGGCTGGATCACCAAACCTCATCTTTAATATACAATATATTTGATGGCAATGAGGTGTGCGACTATCAAGGTTATTATCAAATATAATTTCTTCAGGACAGATCAAGCCTCATCCACGTAACATAATAAGGAAAATGGGCTTCAGAACAAAAACAGAACCATTTTTCCATGTGATCCTCTTTCCAGAATTTCTCTTTTTAACCTTCATAGATTAAATTAATATGCATGAAAGAAACAAAGAGGGGAAACACTACGTGGGCAAGGGAAGGTACAACAGACGGTTGGAATAGAGGAAGAAGTGCAAAATTGTGATGTCAGGAAGGGAAGTTTTTCTAAAGGGACTCTAGTGTGTTTGGGAAAGCCTTACTCCTCACAGTGGGAGGAGTCACAGGAACAAAACAGATTATATTTTGCTGCTTATAATAATGCAAACAAGAAGAAAAGTCTGGACAATGAGCTAGGCTTGACTAGATTTATGACTGTGCTCTTCATGAATTGAATTATGAAGACCTGAATCAGGAATTCAGAATATCTGATCTAATGAAAAAAAAGGAAGAAGTGAGAATGTTGCAGAACACCCTGCCATGAATGTGTTTGTATGGAACAGTTGCAAGGAAAGAAGTTAAAATGATGTAACTTATGTGATCCAAGATCCGCATAAATGCTGGAGGAGCCTACCTTAAGAAGAAAATTTCATTTTGGGCATCTGATAACAAAGAAGTGTCAGTGAATGCACTGCAATCTGCACAGAGGAAAGAGTCAAGGCAAATTTGGAAGTCCTGGAAAGAGACAGCAGACAAACCTTATGTTATCACTCAAGAATTAGCTGTAGAGAACAACACTTTCAAAGAAGGGAAAATGTAAGACTCACTGAGAAGGAAAAGAAACAGGCGAACACGTTCTACAGCCAACATAAAGTCCCATATGATTAGCAGTCCTGACGACAAGACCAAAACTTATCACGAAGGCAGTTCAATGTCCAGCTAAACACTGTCAGTGATGAAAGGGCTCTCCAACCATCCCAGTTCTCCAGCCATGTGTGTGACTCCTGTCCTTTCCCTACTTTACACGCCCATCTCCCTTGCCTTCAGCCCCTCTCCCATCCCACTGTGTGGCACCAGCTGGTGTGACTTCAGCCCCCTGCATGCAACGTGTACGTGTCTGCACTGCACCGTGCAGTATTTCAGTGAGGAGGGCCTTTGAGTTGTGCTTTTGGCAGGAGGACCGCCTCACTCCCATCGAGTAACTGCTAACTGTGGCGCCTCTGTGCTCCCACATGGTCATTTTTCACGCCCTAACACGGGCACAAACTTCCTTCCGCGGTACTTTTGGGGCCTGACTTCTCAGAGAAGCCTCCACGTGGGTTCTACTCAGTTTATTACCAACAGGACTAACAGAACCCCGAGGGCACTGACGGGAGCCCCGCTGAGAGAGATGGAACGAAGGGTCAACCTCCACAGGCGTCCCCCCCTCCTGCCGCAGGCGGGAGCGGCCCCGCCGCGGACTGCGCATGCGCCGGGCGCCTAACTGGCGCGCAGTGGCCTCACGCTGCCCCACGGCCGGGGCGCCCCTCCCGCCCCGCCCCCGGGGGCTGCCCGGCCCGCGCGTTTCTGCGGGGAGGGGGGGGGGAAGGGAAACAGGGGCGGGCGGGCGCGCGCAGTGGATTCTTTGGTTTGCGGATGCAGCGGGTAAATAAGTGAGGCGGGCGGGCGGCTGCGCGGTGCCGCCTGTCCGCGGAGCGGAGCCGTGTCCGGGCCCTGCGGCGATGGAGCCGGTGTCAGCGGCGGTGTCGGCCGTGCTGCCGGCGGGCGGCAGCGGGGAGCGGCTGGGCGGCGCCACCCCCAAGCAGTTCTGCGGCCTGCAGGGGCGGCCGCTCGTCAGCTACGCGGTGCGGGCGATGGAGAGGTAACGAGGCCGCGCTCCCCCCGGCCCCGCTCCCCCCGGCCCCGTTGCAGCCTTTTTGTGGTGACAGGGAGCGAGGGGTTCCAGCGAGGGGGGTCCGAGCAGCCGGGGGTCTCATAGGGCTGTTCTGAGTCTCAGAAAGGCTGTTCTGAGCGTGTGAGGGGCAGTTCATGCAGTGTTGCCAAGTGTTAACGTAAGCCGTGTACCCGGCGTCGCCTCAGGTAGGAGCGGGGCGCCAGCTGCACCGGCAGGGCTGCAGCGACTTGTAGGGAGAAAACCTCAAACTTTAGGGTTTCAGGGAGGATAAACGGGGAGGAAAGCAAGGTGGTGAAAAAAAAAAAACGGCGTTGCCAATGTCTCTTGAAGTTCTTAACTCATGGAAACTTACAGGACATCAAAAATTGGGCCTCTTTTTTTTTTTTTTTTTTTTTTTTTTTTTTCCTGTTCCCACCCAGAGAGGCTTCCCTCAGGTCACTTGTTACTTTGTGAAAGAAATACTGCTCGTTTTCTTTATTTGATTTTTCAACAGCAGCCAGTCACAAAGCTGAGTGCATCAGAAAGCAAAGCCTCCAATCCAGAGCTTGTCACAGTTGTAGCTTCTGCCAAAATGTCACAGAAATCTACAGAGAAGAAGAGTAATATCCTCGCTCAGCGTCTTGGAGACCTGGAAAAGAGAGCAGTGAGGTTTGGGAAGGAAATGATATTCATAGGAAAATAAAACATTCATTAAAAGTCCTCATTTTTTGTGCTGCCACTAAGCTCTGGGAAAACAGCAGTTCTCTGAGCAACACTTTTATATTTATGTCCTAAAGCTGCAAAAAAAATAAAAGATTGAATTCAAATTGCACGGGCCAACCAGTCGCGTGATCCAAACTTGACAGTGAGAGTAAAAACCTAGTGCTTTCTCCTGGCTTGAAGAGTGTCATAACCAGTCCAGTTAATGACTGGAGCGCGATAACCAGTGCTAGTCCTCTCACAGGCAGAGCTTTCTGCCATCTCTGTCCTGACTTAGTGTTGACTGGTATGTATGTGTATGGGGAGCTGTTGACAGATATAATCTAAAGCCTGAAGTGAGTCATTTTCAACTTAAATTTTCAGACTCTGAAACTGCAAAGGAGGTACCTTTTTCTTACTCTGGGAACATGAGCATAGGAGCTGCACTTTGTCACTTGTCTATTACCCAGAAGTCACATTTTCTGCGCTTAGCTTGATACCTGCTATCTTATGTCTGTTGTCTACCTGCTGTAATTTAATAAATCATTGACTTGTTAACCTGTAACAACTCCTATTGAGCTTCTGGTTACCTCAGCTATTGCAGCCTTATTTATTTATTTATTTTTTAATCTGAAAAAAAATGTAGCAATGTACGGACAAATACTTGAGCAAATCAAGAATTTGTAGCTGATTTTCATGTGTCTTAAAAACAGGAAAATGTTTTTACGCTGTTCTGCTGAAAGGAGAGAGAATCTTAAATACTTATGTAGAAAAAAGTGGTAGACAAGACAAGAGCAGACATGAATGAATAAGCATTGCATCCTGTTGCATAGGATGACAGAATGTAAAAGGTTGGCCTGCCAATAATAATCAAAGACAATGCCCTTAGGAAGAGAAGGTGAGAAAAAATAACGTAAGGAAGAAGGATTGTTTTTTACTACCACTACAGTGGCACTGATAGGAAGGTCAGGTCCTACCCTGGGGATAAAAATAAAGTGTGTTAGCGTACTTAGATATGTGTCTTTTCCATTGGTTTTGTTTCTGCTTTTGTTGAACTATGTGAGGCCTTTGTATCAATTCCAACAGATCTACAATGGCATTCCTCTTTTTTTGCTTTTGCATAGACTAGTGGGATTCTTACTTTATTTTAATTCCCTTGTGTATGTTTATTTAGGGAAGAACATTTCTGATTTCTTTCCTGAGGCAGGGAGGAATCGGCTATATGTGTGCAGCATTGAAGAATTTTGCTAAAGCTATAGAGAGGAGAAATGACTAAGGTAAAGGTTGATTTAAAATTGTGGGACAACAGTAAGTAAGCTGCTCTTATTCTTGTGGTGCTCATATTTCAGCAGTCACTGAAAGTACATTGAGATGTTATAAAAGAGAAAAGCAGAGTTAACATGTTTACTGGCAAAATAGAACTTTTCCATGAGGGTTTCAGACAGCTTTGTTTATTGTAATGTAGTCTCATAAAACAGGTGGCCTGGTGTCAAAAAAAACATTACCTGGGGGAAGCTTCCAAATAATCACCTCCTCAGAACTGTCTTCTATAGTTTATTTGCCAAGTATTTTTTCCTCTTTGGCTGATGCATTCTCTCCAGGTCACACAATTACATTTTTGTAAGTGTATCTAGCATGATAATTCTGTTTGTCCGACTTATTTGAATTCTGTTTGTCCGACCCTTTTAATTGCTTATGAGCTAAAAATAATGATAGCAAATAATCCAGTTGTCTTCACTTTATGAAGGTATCTTCATTATTTTTTTGTGACTAATAAGGAATGCTAGTTTAGTCTTTCAGGAAGAATGGATATCATCTATACATGGGATGCTCAGAACTTCCTTCATGTACCTGTGAGACTTCTCAGTTTTAAAGCTCCTGCTTCCATAGTTGTACTGTAAAAACACATATGTATATTCACATATTTTTCATATATCAGCAAAGTTATTATGAAACTGTTATAGGGCAGGAAAAAAGGGAGGGAGCAAAAGAAATAATGTTTGCATTCTGTATCTTTTTTTTTTTTTTTTTTTTTTTTTTGGAAGTTCTTTTTCTCATTTGGTGCTTGAATAGTAAAATCAGGAAAAGTAATGATTTGTCTGGTGCTTCTGAGGAGTTTCTGTGATGGTGAAAGATCATATCTTATGCTAACTCATCTCAGCAGTGACTGCCTGGCTCTGTTCTGCTTTGCTAACAGAAATGCCAATTTCAGTGGGTTATGTGTAAGTATCTGGCTAACAGCAGCAGAAACTAGTCTTGAGGATTTAAGGCTCAGTTTTGATTTACATGTGAGTAAACTAATAGGGGGTTAAACCTGAAAGCCACATTTGTACCTGAGCCTCCTGTTTGCAGAGTAACTCATTGGTTATTTCTTTTGTAGATTGTATTGTGAAGCTTTGCAATGGCTTAAGCTGTTGCTGAGTTAATGAGCTCCTTTACTTTGAGTTCTAGGTCAGCTAATATACATGCATGTTCTTTTCTTTGAAGTTTAATGCAACAATAGTGTTTTCCACTAGGCAGCTGGTCTGGCTGGTCTTTTAGACTTCAGTAAGTGATGACCAGAAGGACAGTCTCAGGAAACAAACATAAATCCTTTTTTTGCTCCACTGTTATTTTTATTTTATCTTGTAATGTCAAGGTCCTCTCATGGCAGTTGTAAAGTGATTGTGACTGGAGTTGTTGCTTTTGTTTCATTTGATCAGACATAATTCTCCACTTTAGAATTGCAGCCTATGATTTAGGGAGGCACTAGAGTTCCATATTTATTACTTGTTAAAGCACATCAGGGTACCTTACTCTGTTCTCTTCTGTGCCTTATGCTGATTCTTTCCAAAGCTTCCATTATTAAGCCACAGATTTTTCCTTGCTCTTATATTACAGTTATAAAACAGAAAAGGTATTTACTAACTTTTTAAACTTTTTTGTTTGTTTGTTTGTTTTTAAGCAGGTCCTGAGTTTGTTATCTTAGTATGAAATCTTTCTAAAGAAAATAACGTGATAAATTAAGGGGAAGAAAGATCTTTGCTGTCAGATTGACTCTGTAATGTTGTCTTTCTACTTCATTAAACATTTGCAACATTTCCATAAGCATATTATTAAAAATGTAAACTCCTGTGTTAATACACAGTTCTCATTCATGTGGAAGTTGTAGAATATTTTATTGAATTAGTATGCTACATGGATTTTGTAAATAGATTTTGATGGGATACTTTATGCTTCAAAGCATAAACTGCTCTGCCTCGTCAGTTGAGAGAGTACCTTATAGGAATAGGTTGCATCTCTGAATCCCAGCTCTAAATATAAAAAGTCGGTCCGGAATGAGTTTAAGGCCATAGTTAGGTTTATGAATGTGTTTATCCAGACACAGGGTGGAGCTGTGACCGCATCCTGTCACATCTCAGTGTATTGTACCACTGGAGGCCTTGAGCCATTCCAGCCCCTCTGTGCACAGATTTATCGTAGGCTGGCCAATACTTCCCTGGTTCTCAGAAGATGCTGTGTGTACTACACTGTTGCATCATGATCTGTTTTATTTGGCTCCGGAATGGGAAATGTCAGTGCTCTTCTTAGACAGTCACTAGTGAATGTGTGGACTGCCTGCTCTGAGAACTGTGCAGCTCTACAGCCCTTCTGCAAAGAGCAGTGCAGAGCTCTTGGTTTGGTTAGTGTGACACAGCTCTTCTTGAGTTTTTGCTTTTTTTTAATGCCTGATTCTCAATATTCAAAAGAAGAACTGAGATGAATCCAGTTAGTTTGCCCCAGTTCTGAGTTGAAGTCATGCAGAAGTGTTAAGTTTTGTGGCTAAGTGTAGGATTGTGCCAGGACTCATTCAAGAGATTTGCAAACCTTTTGATGAACCTGTGGTGAGTGACAAGTTGAAATGAAACTTGAAACCATATGACTTCATATTTTACATTTGCACAACTTCAGTACTTAAGAAATGCTGAGAATATGTTGGTTTGGCTGTATTTTCAGCCTTTGTTAATAATAAAATGAACATAAAGTCTTTTTTAATGCTAATAACATTTCAATTTATTTTATTTTTGGTAGTTATTTAAAATTCATTAAAATATTTTTCCATGGAGTTATATTAGTCACTAAACAAACAAAACAAAGAAGGTAGAAGATGCTCTGTTGTTTCACATTGTTCTAGGGAAATGGTTTGCATCACAGATGACTTTGCTTTTTGAGTAAGGATAGTTCCTAGGCAGTGCCTTCTCGTGTGTTATTGAAGAGGACAATAGCTTGAGCATTTATATTTCTGAAGAACCATAAGTTTTTCACTGTTGCTTTTTAACTGCAAGTATTTAGTACTTCAGTCCATCTTGTCTCTGCAAAATTATTTTCAATAGCTTTGCTAGTTTTAGTTGTAAGAATATGCCATAGGTGTTTCTCTTCTTTCATAGCTGTATGTGTAGGCTCCACATGAGTATAGTAAATAGTAAACTGGTTTTGAAATCATTCTTAACCTGATGAGTTTCTTGTCAATTACACTAAAACAAACAAACAAACATCCTTTTGTCTGTGGAGACACAGAAAAGGAATAATTATAACTCCATTTTTGATGCACCAGACAGAGCACTTAGGATATGAAACACTCAGCTGCATTTGAATGGTGATACTTGCATTATTTTGATGTATAGTTGATGCATGTGACTCTAGTATGTTTTCTTGGGTACTTTGATGCAAGTAAATTTTCATCCTCAATTCAGTTATGGCTGTTCTTAATCTTGTGCGTTCTTCTCCCCTTGCTCCTTTTTAGAGCTAGGCTGATACTGTCATTAAAGGCTTGAAGTTCTTTAAAACATGCTTTTCATATTATGGTAGTAGTATCTAACTTAACTGTGTTTTCACATTTTGCTAGCTTCCTAGAGTAGAAGCCTGCACAAAATGTATGTTTTTCCCAAACTAGCACTATGTTTTCTGTTAATACTCAAGTGTCACAATTTTGACACTTCGCATCTGTCAGTTCCTGGTCATACCTACCTTGATAGCAATCTTTATTTCAGGTTACTTTCCGTCATCCTCTTGTGGCCTTCCTCTTATTTAATTGTACTTTGTGTGCTCTGCAGTAGAACTGAGAATATTCCACGTGCTAGGATTTACCAATTGATTGTGGAGACTCTGTTTTAGAAGAGACTAAAATAATAGACTGTAGGTCTAGATTTAGAAGTTACACTTGAAGCTGTGAATGAGGTTTGAGTAAGAACTATTTCAAAGGGTTATTAGAAGCTTTTATTTCTGCAAGTGCCTTCCCAGAATTCCAGTTACTTTGGTTGACATCCATGTATCAGTAGAGATCCTGTCATGTAGCTCCCTCTTTAGGGGTAGTGGGCTTATACACAAAATATGTACTTGAGAATATTGAGAGAAGCTTTATTTAGCTAGCTTCAGTTTTTGAAATAAATTTATTTGTATCATGGAGATATTTGTAGCTTTATTTAGTCATTTTTGTACTGTTTTCTTCTAGGGTAAGCTGGATATCTGACATTATTGTGGTGGTCTCCCCTGAAAATATTGAAACAATGAAGTCTATAATTGAAAAATACGGCCACAAAAGAGTTACAGTAGTGAAAGGTGGAATAACACGTCACCGATCAATTTTCAATGGACTGAAAGTGTTTGCAGAGAATCAGTCTTCCAACCGTCTGCTGCAGAAACCAGAAGTAGTGATTATCCACGATGCTGTGAGGCCATTTGTTGAAGAAGATATTCTTTTAAAAGTGGTTACGGCTGCTAAAGACCATGGGGTATGTTCTATCTATGTCTGTGCTATTCTGCAAGGCTCTTATGAACTGTGCAGCATAAAATCATGATAACAAGGATTTTTCTAGGAATTGCATTAATGTATTATGTTGATTTTTTTTTTTTTTTTTTTAATAACAGATCCAGAATCCTTGTTATGCAGAGAAGTGAAAGGGGAGATGTCTTCTAAATGCCACAGGCATTACTTGTTACAGAAAAATAATAATTGCCATAGAGACTGTCAGTAAGATACTGAATTAATCAGCAATTTGTTAGCTGAAAGGTGGATTACATAATTCTAGTTTACCTTCTTTTCCATGCAGAATTCTCACCTAATGCTAGAGTAGTTCAGTGAACAATTACTAATAATAACCAAAGAAGAGAATATTTTATTAGTTGACTCACAAACATTGTGTTTTCATTTATGTGAAAATCCTGAATAAATATGTGGGAAGACAACTCTGTTAACAACTAAACATGGTTTAATGGATGACAGTAGTAGTAGGGGGATGGTTGGACCAGATGATCTTGGAGGTCTTTACAACCTTAATGATTCTATGATTAATGCTAGATTTTTGTAAAATCTGTAGGTGTTGCAGACTGCTAGTAAAAATGGGAAGTCAGAAACCTCCAACTGTAGATTAGAGATCCTCTTGGTCTTCATTGCAGTTGAGGGCTGTGTACTTTCTTAGGAATATTCACAGGAACCAAAAAGATGTCCAGGAAAGTAAGTGCTATGTGAAGAGGAGTTTGTAGAAGTAGTTACGCAAGTAGAATGCTGAAGGTGTTAAAGGCACTACCAAACAAGAGGAGCTAGTGCAGAACTCGAAGATGAGAATAGATAGATAAAAGAACTAATGACTTACCAAATTGTACAAACAATCCTGTGGGTATTTTTACCTTGTACTTCAGTTCCCTATTAATAACGTAGCTGAATGCTTTCCTACTTCATGGAGATGATTTGAGGTAAAAGTCATTAATGACAGCAGATTGTTTGGATATTAGAAAGGTAGGAAAATCTACCACTGCTTGTCTCTTTGAGCAAATGAGGTAAAAGATAAACTAGTTGACATAATTCACAACATTGACAGTGAAGTTTTTTGAAAGCTCATAGTGTAGAAGGGGAATGTACCTCTTATTAAAATATTTATTATGAAAATTAAATTATGTAAGCTCTCTCAGAACTTCGTTAGAAATCTGAATATACTGAGCTCATTACTAGTTGGTCTCTACTCTGGTAAGTTGGCTTCATTATAAATGACAAAAATTGAAATTCCACTTCATAGTTTTCAGTGGCATAGAACATAAGTTTCCAGTCATTAAAACTTTAAGTCTGTTAGAATCTTAATGAGGTTTTTGACCTTCCTCATTTAGCACAAAATATCTTTCCAGAATTAATTCTGTCAAAGACAGAATGGATCCCCCTTGTAAATCTCTTTTAAATGAGATTATTTGAGAGAAGTAGAAGAACGGGGTTAATTTTACTCATGTTGATTTGAAATGAGTAACTATTTTCTGAACGTGTTTGTGTTTGTGTCTTTATGTATGTGTGGTATATTGTATCTCTCTCAGCTTTGTGTTTTTTGTTTTCAGTGGGAGCCATGAAAATGTACTTGTTCACTTTTTCTTGAACCTCCTGTGATTTTAATGTAATACTTTTTCCCTATCTTTCTTTTTAATCGGGTATAAGATGCTTCCAGTAAAGCAATAGGGAACCAAGGCAATCCCCACTTGACTTTCTCAAGGCAATGTACTCTAGTTCATCTGAACTTCGGACTGGTAAATATTTATTAACCTAGATTGCCGAAGTATCATTTGATCTTATAAAGATGATCTTACACATTTGTTATAGTCTTTTCCACTGTATAATGTCTGTTTGAAACGTGTGTGGTATTTATTGGCCTTACTATGGCTTCCTGTGTTGGTTTAGGGCCACTGAATTCAGTGAAGCTAGGCCATCAGAGAACTGGACTACAAAATCTGTTAGCTGCTGATGCTACCCAACAAAGTAATTGAATTGGTAACATGAGGAGAACTTCATCATATGTAACAAACTGGCAGATCTTCCCTCCAGAGGGTGGTGTGGTTATCTTCACTTGACAGTGACAGAATTTTGAAGAACTAAATGACCAGAAGACTCTTAATCAAAACTGCCATGCAGGGTTTTGAATATCAGAAAGATTTGGATGAAGAGAAGCAATCATCTTTAGTTCTTCCTGTAGTCAAATTCTTTGCATGTCTAGAAGAGGGTCAGTTCTTCAGTCTTTCAGTACAAAAAGTAATTACTTCCTTTTGCATTATATAGAAAGGTACAAAACCTGGCAGAAACATCATATTAAATCACTAATGTAATAGGGATAATGCTGTATTGTTGTTCATCTGCATACCATATAGATAACATAATTATGAGAAGCTTTAATGTTCTTTAAAATGGCAATTGATCAAGTAAATTATTGCACTTCTAGCTGCCAATTGTCAGACAAATAAATTGCTTTATTGCATTTACTAATCAGTTTGTTATTTGCCTGTAGGAATTAAAATGTGCAACCTATCCAGAACTAATAAATTATGCCTTAAATCCCTTAAACAATCCCTTGATTATGTGAAAATATTACTTTGTAACCAATTAAATTCCATTTATGTTTTTGGGGTAATTTTGTAATTAAAATTACATGTTTCTAGAAACAAATTCTTTATTGCTAGTAAAAGTTGGGAAAAGTGGAAGCTTCAGAAGGCATCAGTCCAAAGCCTCCAGCAATATCTCATTGCCAACATTGCATTTTAAACAACATAACTAAAAAAAGTGCTTACAAGGAAAAAAATCAGGAAGGCAGGGGGGAACTTGTCAGTTCTGCTGTTGAGGGTTTAAAAAAAAAAAAAAGGAAAGAAAGGCACATTACAGTCAAAGACTGTATTTAACAAACTAGGTTTGAAGGTATAGTTTGATTCTTTGACTGAAGAGAGTGAATCAAAACTGCTTCCTTAAAAGTTGGATTCTGGAAACTGTTGAACATCATTGCTGTATTCTCAGGTTTAACAAGGACCTGAACAAAGCATAATGCCAATACAGGTGTACAATGTTGATCAGTCTCCTTGGCTATCATTCACATACACAATCAGGTAAAATCACTGGACAGCAAACACCACGTATTGTGTTCAATCTCTTCTCATCTCTGAGTTTACTCACAATCAGTTCTGTGCTTGTCACTTGTGATGTATTGGGAAGCTGGAGCAGAAAATGTGCATGCATAAGCATGTCATTCTTCCACCCAGTTAGACAGTAAAATAAAATGCCTTACATATGATTATTGAATTGCGTTAGCAAAATACGGTGAAAGGCAAACCAAAAAATGCTGTTTTTTTTTTTTTTGCACTGAAAATGGAGGAGGGCATGGATGGATAAGTAGTAAGGCAGATCTGGTCTGGTATACTTATGTGGGGAAGGCAATATTGGAGCAGTTATGCTCTCTGCTTTTTTTTTCTCATTCTTTTAAAAGCAATGATCTTTTTGTTGTCTTATTATATCCTCAGTTTTTACTGTATATGGAATATTTTACACATTTTTCCTTTCCTGTCTGGTTTTGTTAGTGGTTGAGAGCAGTTTAGTAAGTTTCTCTTCCCCATCCTTGGAGAAGCTCAGAAACTGTCCAGACATGGTCCTGGGCAACCTGCTGTAGGGAGTCCTACTTCAACGAGGGAGTTGGACCAGGTGATCCCCAGAAGTCCCTTCCAACATCAACCATTCTGTGTTTCTGCTCAATATAGTTATACTTCCTGGTGTCAGAAACTAGCATTGGATTCTGATGTCCTCTGCATGGACAGAAAAAAGGGACAACCACATTGTTTAATTGTCAAGACCCTTAAAGTAATGCAAGGCATACACATAAGGCAGACGCTATTTTTAAACATGTAAATTTCTGCCATGTCAGATGTATAATTAAGTTGTTAGAAGCTGCAGTTTATTATCTGAAATGGTACTTTATTTAAATATACTTTGTTTGTTTGTAATCTGTGCTTTTGAAATAAATACATAGTATTCTCTACACATAAAGACTTGCTTGAAGTTTTTCTCCTAGACTGAACATCAAATCAGATGTGTAGAAGTTTTCTGAAATATGTCCAGGTCTGTTTATTCAAGCACTTTCCTGCTGAGAGATTGATAGATATAATCAATATGATTAAAATCAATGCATTCTAAGCAGTTGAATAAGTATTTGATTATAAAACAATTGGCTATTTCCAAATAGAAGACTCTTAAATATGTACTGAGTCTGTGTGCAAAGTTCCCTCATACAAATAATCACAAAACATGCCTGAACAGATATCCCTGTCTGTTGAAATCAAAATGGGTAGTCAGGTGTTTGAGAGCATCTCTATAGTACTGAATAAAATTATATTTTTTTCCCCTATTTTTTTTTTTTTTTATATCAGAGCTACTAGCATGACCACATAATTAGTCATAAATTCTTTGTAGCTTACCTATCAGTTTCAGACTTCAACATATATATGATCAGAATAGTCTAGTTTTAAGACAATATAGTTGAAGAAAAGTAAGTAAAACAAACAAACAAACAACTCCTTTGGTATAGGTAAAATGCTTTTCAAAATACTCCCAGCATACATGAAAAGAGTCCCTGGACTCTTTTCATAATGTCCATGTCTTGAATACTTCAAACTTTTTCAAAGCATGACACCTGAAACAGCATCTCCAACTTAAAAATAGCATGGCAATCCTCATTTATTGTACAAAAATAATAAAAGATTTTGAGATACAACTGCCGAGTATGAAGGAAACCCTTCAGAAGAGACACACCTATTTTATTAAAAAAACTTTTTTTGGACGTGAGCTTCAAGATTAAGTAATGACATTTATTAAGTTTTTTTTTAATCATGTAGTGAATGAGCTCAACAGCTATTTGGAAACCCATCTGTTCTTTATGAATTAAAAGAAAACGAGAATGAAACATTTCTTACGGTTTAAAGGGATGAATATTAGGAGTCAGAAGTGGGAGAAGGTGGCATATTTTAGGTTACTGTTCATACATACTTAACTGCACAGTGCTGTACTGAGGGAGGAGGGGCAGGCAGGTATGTCAAACTGGTAGAAATCAGTTGGTTCTGAGTTTTCTGCCCTTTTGAATCTTTAATCCTGACACCAAACTTAGAGTTTCTGGCTTATACTACTTACATGTATGGTTATGTTCTGATGTAGGAAACCTAGTTCAGTTATTAAAATATATGCTGGGATTTTTCATATGTAATTTTTGTCAATTCATATTTGACGTACATGTCCGTTCTTTCCTGTTTTTGTTGGCTACAACACTGTCTTAATCGATCAGCAGTTTAATCTCGGTTAGTTACTGTGGTTCATCAGTCAAGCCATTGACAAACTAGTGTCTTTGCATACTTGTGGTGGTACTTTGGTCATGGTGACTACACAATTTTGAGCCTGTTTTTGTTAAGGAAAATTACATGAGGCCAGTGTCGGTTTCATGCAAATTTATCATGGAATCACAGAGTGGTGGAGGTTGTAAGGGACCTCTGGAGGTTATTCTGCTTTATCCCCTGCTGAAGCAGTGTCTCCCAGAGCAGGTTGCACAGGGCCATCTAGACACAGCTTTTGAAGACCTTTAACTGGGGAGACTCCACAACTACTCAGGGCAACTTGTACCAGTGCTCAGTCACACTGACAATAAAGAAGTGCTTCCTGATGGATGTTCAGGGGGAATCTCCTGATGTTCTTCCTGATGTTTCAGTTTGTTCCCATTGCCTCTTGTCCTGGTACTGGGCACCACTGAAAAGAGCCTGGCTTTGTCTTCTTTACATCCACCATTCAGGTATTTATTTACATTAATAAGATCCCCCTTGAGCCTTCTCTTCTCTAGGCAGGTGCAGCTCTTTCAGCTTTTCCTCATAGGAGAGATGCTCCAGTCCTTTGATCATCATAATGGCTCTTCTCTGGACTCTTCTTATAATGTCCATGTCTCTCCTGTGCTGGAGCCCAGAGCTGGACTCAGACCCCTAGGTGTGGACTTAATAGAGGGGAAGGTGTGCTGAATAGAGGGGAAGGATCACCCCCCTTGACCTGTGGGCAGTACCCCTCCTAATGCAGCCCAGGATCCATTAGCCTTCTTTGCTGTAAGGGCACGCTGCTGGCGTGTGTCCAACTTGGTGTCCACCAGGACCCTCAGGTCCTTTTCTGCAGAGCTGCTTTCGTTCTGGGTGTCCCTCAGCACATAATGGTACGTGGGCTTGTTCCACCCCAAGTGCAGGACTTTTCTCTTCCCCTTGCTGAACTGGAGTGTTTCCTCGGCAAGTGTGCAGATGGCACAAATTTAACTTTGTTAAAAACAGAACGTGTGGATCCCAGTCTCCTACATGGAAATGATGCAGTGCTCTGGAGCCACAAGCTTGCAGGTAGCCTTTGTGAACTCACAGCAGTCTCATGAAGTTAGTGTCTTCATCCTTTGCTTCAAACCATGACACAGTGTTTAAACTTTAACCATTTGGATTATTTATTTATTTGTTTGTTTGTTTGTTTCCAGCTATTCTTAGTGTGGTTTTGCTGCAGTATGGAAAATAGTTTTACAATGGATTCTTTATTTTTAAGCCTGTAGTAATGGATACCTATCAGAAACATACTGATATTTCCATTCCATTATGGCATTATTGGTCCCATAAAAAGTTATAACCTTTGCAGCCAAGTCTTTATTTATTTTCTTTGTTGAATGGAGAGCTAATGTTTTGTTAGCAAATACTTGAAGCCTTTGTCCTAACAAGCTGTAGTGTTTGGCGGTGGGAAAGCACTGGTAAGGAGAGAAGCAACGCTGCTATTTTCTGGTTTCAGTCTCAGTAATTTAGTTGAGTCATTGCATTCATTAGGAAGGACGCAACTCAACCAACTGAAATACATTAAATCTGAGAAACAGAAATTATAATCTGCCTTTCTTTGCAGCCAGAATAACTGTGCCTAATATTTAATCCTTTTTAAAAAGGTGGTTTAATCCCCCATTTTTTAGCTTCTAGAAGGCTACAATAATTTTAACCTGACTTCCTTTTAGGTAGAATTAAGTTATACTGGAAATAAATTTTAAGTGTGGCTTCCTCGGCATGGGTTGTTGCTGAGGTCACTGCCATGTAACATCTACAAGATGCACCCCCTTTATATTTAGAAACACTCTGTGTATGACGGTGGCATTGATCTGAGATGAGTGAAAAGCCCTGAGAGGGGAATGGCACACAGGTGTGTACAGAGCTTGAGGAGCAAAGCTCAGCTGGTCAGATATGTGTGAGGAGCTGAATGAAGGCCTCTTCTGCACCCCCTCCCCTCCTTTAGCGGTGCTGTGCACCCAAGGAGGAGGGATGTAGGGGCTGTATTTTTGGTTAGTGAGCTAACATATGAGAAGGGAACCGGGCTGTTTTGTGGTTGCAGAAAAAAGTCAACACTGTAGCATATGACAATTAATTGTAATTAATTAATTGTAGTTAATTGTAGATTAGTTATTATTTCTATTTCTTAGTAGCTTTTATGATTTTTCTGTTCAACTGACTGTAATATATTACAAAAATCTGCTAGTGGTGAACTGCAGTTACAATTTTGAATCCTTTTGTGGCTCACTTCAAAATAAAATGCAAAGTGCCTTTCTTCAAAACTGAACAGAGCAGAAGCTGGAACATACACTACCTTTTGTCTTTATGAAAAGTAGCATAGTCTCTGGATAGTGAGGTATATATCACAGAAACACAGAATCATCTAGGTTGGAAGAGACCTCCAAGATCACATAGTCCAACCTCTGACATAACACTAACAAGTCCTCCACTAAACCAGATCACTAAGCTCTACACCTAAAGTCTTTTAAAGACCTCCAGGGATGGTGACTCAACCACTTCTCTGGGCAGCCCATTCCAATGCCTAACAACCCTTTAAGTAAAGAATTTCTTCCTAAACTTCCTAAACTTCCTTCTTTTCAACCTAAACCTCCCCTGATGCAACTTTAGCCCGTTCCCCCTCGTCCTGTGGGGAATAGACCACGTTCCCCCTTGTCCTGTGGGAGAATAGACCACATTCCGTCCTCGGCATGTGGGAGAATAGACCAACCCCCACCTCGCTACAGCCTCCTTTAAGGTACTTATAAAAGCGATAAGGTTGCCCCTGAGCCTCCTCTTCTCCAGTATGAACAACCTCAGCTCCCTCAGCCGCTCCTCGTAAGACTTGTTCTCCATACCCCTCACCAGCTTCATTGCCCTTCTCTGGACTCTCTCGAGCACCTCGATGTCCTTCTTGCAGTGAGGGGCCCAGAACTGAACACAGTACTCGAGGTGCGGCCTCACCAGAGCCGAGTACAGGGGGACGATCACCTCCCTAGCCCTGCTGGCCACACTGCTTCTTATACGAGCCAGGATGCCGTTAGCCTTCTTGGTCACCTGAACACACTGCTGGCTTATATTCAGCCAACTAGCAACCAATACTCCTAGGTCCTCCTCTGCCAGGCAGCTTTCCAGCCATTCTTCCCCCAGCCTGTAGTGCTGCTTGGGGTTGTTGTGCCCCAGGTGCAGGACCCGGCACTTGGCGTTCATACAGTTGGCCTCAGCCCATCAGTCCAGCCTATCCAGATCCTCCTGTAGAGCCTTCCTACATTCATTCCTACATTCCTATATTCATTCATATATAAGATGAAATGGAGGAGGAGAAAGTGAAAAAGTAATAAATATTTCTCTATATTCTTGCTTCTTGTTTTTGATCAAACAGTTGCAGGAGGAATTGATTATGTTTAACTTTATTCCTCATTGAGGAGACTGGGGTGTCCTCAGTGCAGGGGAAGATAATCTGAAATCCAGGGATCTATATAGTAGAATCTTTAACTAGGGGTTTGCTATTCAGATGCAGGATGAAAATTATCACAATTTAAAAGGCATCAGCTTCTTATTCTGCCAATGTAGTTTTCAGTAAAAATATCAGATAGTGCCCATGTCAACCTGTTCACTTCAACAGCCATCTCATTTAAGAAGTTGGTAGATAAAAATGGAAAACAAAATAAAACAAAAAATAACATGCAACAAATTTTCATTGTCCAACAATGGATTGAGAGTAGATAGCAAAGGTTTACATCTATTTTCATCAGAATCTTTATGTTAAGTGGAAATAATAACTTCATACTTTTGTTTATTTTTTTTTTTAATGCAAGATGACTTCATAAAGTTATCTGGCTTATTTTAGATCATTTTCTTTTACCATAAATGTGTAAATATTAGCTCATTTTACCGAAACAGACAGACACCTTTATCTTTCAATTTTAAAGATGTATGTATTTTATATACATATTATGTGTATGAATGTATAAATTACTTTCACAGATACTGAAAATGGAGAATGTGAGTATATCTTGTGGCAAGATTATTTAAATATGTAGTTGTCATATTCTTCTGATTAGCAAAAGGAGATGCCAGTTTTAGTGTAAAACTAGCAAACTCCTTATAAAATGTCAGTTTAAAACAGATAGTTAAATAATGCTGCTACTGTTTGAAGTCTTTCTGTTGATATAAATAGTAATTAAAATTAGTGCTCGAAATAATTTTTATTTTTATGTTCCATTCTGCGTAAACCAGATTAATGGGTAGGTTGTTGTCTGGTATTTATTTTACAATGTTTTTGGGGTACTGTGAAAGATTTTAATTGGTGCTTTTTTTTTTTTTTTTTTTTTTTTTTTTTTAATCAGCATATCAATTTACCAATCTCTTTGCATCTGTCTTGCCTAAATGATCTGTAATTGCCCTCTTTATGTCATAAAAATACACACTTGAAACTGGATTGTTCTAGCCACTTGTACATGGCAGAATATGGAAAAGATCCTCAGCCTTATTTCTCTTATTAAGGATTATGCATACACACATCTCTATCTTTTTTCCTTTTTCACCAAACACTGCTCTGAAAAGAAATCTGAATTTTTATCCAAGTGCACAACACCTGCCCTGTAGGTTAAGTGATGCTTCTCAAAATCAAGTTGACCTGCCTAATGTGCTGTAATAGTTTGCTGGGATCGTTCTGTGCTTATGCTTGTGTTGCCAAGAAGGTAGGTGGATTGTGTTACAGATTCAGCTAAAACTGCCTTCAAGAGCACTGAAGCATGCAGGAGTGAATTCAGGAGGTATCACATTCATACACAGAAGTATTAGCATCACTATTTGAACCAAACTAGTGTGATAAATAAAAATCTATTTTACAAGGCCTTTGATAACAGAGAAGGTCTAAGATAAAACTTGTAAAAGAGGCAACTTGAAATTTTGAAATTAATGTGTTGTAGAAAAAAGAAGTGTGGGTGCAAGACTTCCTGCAAGAAGAGGACCAGGCAGATCTGAGGGAAGCAGCTGAGTGAATTCAGAAGGCAAAAACACTTGATAAACAGGCCCAGAGTTGCTTAGGGAACTGCATGGGCACAGACCATAGTGCCTGTGTTTTTGATTGCTCAGGACTCTGTGTGTAAGGTAGAGAGTTACAAAAACTGTGGCTTTGCCTTTGGTTGATGGTGCACTAGTCCTTCTATAACCCCTCAAGATTTTTTCTTCTTCATAGTATGTAAATCCTGCATTTTACAGTGTGTGGTGGATCAGTATCTATTACATCACAATATTGTTAATTTTATAATGGCACAGGCTTTTTGGAAGTAAAATATATCTTAACTGTAATTGTAACTGCTTTGGCAGTAACTTTAAGATTTCTACTGTGCTGAACATAAGCATTAACTCCTCTTTATATTGACTTACAATTTGCAAAGTCCTTTGTGGCACACTGTGGCCAGTTGCTGTCTGTGATATGCTTATTTTGCTTTCTTGTTCCAACCCATACATATAATTTCTGTTGCATATTCCCATCATTCTGTCTTTTTGAAGGGAATCTTTTTGATTTTCTTTGAGAAGTCTTACTTTTTCCACAGAATAAAGTTTAGAATTTGGTATGTTGTTGATTGGATCAAAGCAATATTTACAGATATTTGTAGAGGTATATGCTTTAGATACAAAAGAACAGAAATTATGTAAAGTAATATATATATATATATATATATATATATACAGCCTTAATTTTTGAGGAAGTTTCAGCTATCAGTAACCTTGAGTTTGCCATAGCTAATTGAGGCTCTGACATGTCTTGATGTACATGTACTATCCCCAGTTACTCAGATAATATGTTCTGATAAAGGTGACCTCATTAGAAGAAATGTTTTCTTTTTCTTAAACAGTGTCATAAATATACATTACATTTGTTTAAGGAATCTTGTCTCTTTGAAGTCAGTTCAATGTACAACATAGTGTCAGCTCATTAACATTGGATCAAAGTGTATATTAAATTTCTGATTAAACATCCCGTCTTTTGCAGCTAGGAATAAACACAATTATAACTTCTTCCTTCCTGGTGTTGGTTTAAGATTAACATGTGTCCAATTTTAGGGAGTTCTGCTGTTGTTCCTAGCCAGCTGGGTAAACAGACTTTAAGGAAATTAGGTGAAGTTTAGTATACGAGCCTATTTTGTAGTGTTCAACACACATGTTCTAATTAACCTTCGTTTTGTCTGAGTGATGATTAAGTTTCGTATCTGTGTTACACCAAGCTTGTTTAACATTTCAACCAATACTGTCCTTGGGCAATTAGAGGCTGCCAGTACAAATATATCAAGACAACTGGAATTGGACTGAAGGCACTTCAGCACATCTCTCACCAAGGAGAATCAAAGATAGTGTGCCCATAGAGATTATTAATTTTAATATCTTTTTTTCAACAAAATTCTTAGTAAGGTAATTAAGATGTTTAAAAAAAGCGGCAAGACTTGATCTGTAATGGGTATGCAGCCAAGGTTAGGTATTGTGCTTGTTGGTAGAAGGAGTCCTGCCCCCACCACAGAACTGCCACTCAAGTTATGTCTGAGCTACATGGTGAAGTCTGTGCATGAGTATGTGTGTAAGCATGATATGCTCTGGACTTGAAGTTGTGTTTTGTGACACAATAATGAGAGTACTTCTATGTCTATTGTGGTGTCTTACTCTTCAGTGAGTCATCCTGGTTGTCCTGGTTGTCCTGGTTGTCCTGTAGTCCTGTCTTCATGCCACATCTCGCGCTTCAAGGGAAAAGCATGCAGCTGAGGTATTGCTTTGCAGGGGCCTTTTGAACCATCAACAAGGAGTTTTGAGGGCAGTGGGTGATAGGTTTGAGTCCAATAGCCTGGCTGCTGCCTTGCCTTGCAGTGCAGCAAGTAGGTGGCTGCTGGGTGCAGAATGAGGTTCAGAGTGCTGTACTGGTTCACTTTGAAAGTTGGACTAGCTTGGGCTTGAACGTGGGTTTGCACCCAAGTTTAGAAAATTGTACAGGTGCAGCCAAACCATCGTTAGCAGCTGCTCCTCTGTATAGGAGCGGTAGCTTATATGTGTTGTTACTTTGTCCATTCTTTTCCATCCAGATAGAATTGTTGCGCCAGGTAATTGTTTTCCATAAGTTGGCGAGGTAGGACTGATTTGAGGAGACACTTGGTCTTCCATCTCTGCAGTGGAATCAAAAGATTGCTCATTAGATTACAACTTTCAGTTATAGAGATGCTAAAGAGTAGTCCTAGGCAGCAGCTGTATACCAAATGCAGAAAAGGAAAAGAAAAAAATCATAAGAAAAAAAAAAAAAAAAGATGGGGCATTTGAATTTCTGTGAACTACCTTGAATGGACATTAAAAAAGTTCAGATGGTTGCATGACTGTTTTATTAGACATTCTTCGCTTCAGATTTACAATACAAAAATGGGGAAAGAACATTCTCTTAAAAATGTGAAATATTTTGATCTTTTAACTGAGTTTTTTGAAATTTTCTTTGAGAAATTTGAAATAAGAAATCTTTCAGTAAAGACAATTCTGCTAACTTCAATGGTAATTACTGAGGGTGGCTCATGTTCAGTACTGTAGGTACAATTAGCTCGACTGCAGATGTCTGAATAGGAATGCATGTTTCTACCTGTTTCATGTTTCACAGGTACTGTGTTTATTTCTGAATTTTTCATTCTGTAGAGGGCTGTGAATGCCCTTCATGGCAAGTAGCTAGATTTGTGTAAAAGAATACTTACCCTGTAGTAACATGTGGAAACGGTTTGATGGAATAAAATGAGAGGAAATTAATCATGGTTATTCTGAGCTTCTTTTGCTGGTTCATAGCCAGACCTAATTTAAACTGAAATTCTTAGGAGATGGTAGTGTTTGGTCACATATAAATAATCTTTCACCTAATAAAAAACATTCCAGGACATATTTGTAAACTATTAGATACCTAGCTTGTCTAAATTAACATACATTGTTCTTCATGGTTTTTATTATGTAGTTGAACAGTGTCCTAACATAATCCTTGTCTTCATGGAAGAGAAGGATAAAATTGTATGTGTATTTACCAAATTCACCTCTACAAAATTGACTTTAATCGAGTTCCAAAAAGATGTATTTGTCTTGCAAAGTGTGACTGACCCCACAACCTCCAGCATACAGTTCCAAAGAAATCAGCTGCTTTGAAGTGATGAACATGTATTTCTAAGTCCAGTGTATATATGCAAGACACGTTTATTTTTAATAAGGCAGGGTGTGACTAAATCATCTGAGAGTTTGGTTCAGTGCTATTTTGTTTGTCAGAGTGGAAAACAACTCTGATTAAAGAATTAGAATTAATAAATATGAGTGTTGAGAAAACATATAAAAACATCAGAATTGGGCTATTCTTCTGAGGATGACACTCAGAAGCTTTGGATGTGTTTGTCATCAGGTCTATTTCTAAGTAATTTTAAAACATTGACTCTAAAGCTATTAGGATGTTTGAAATATAAAATATACAATTGTTTTATATTACTAGACAGCTGAGAAGGTAAAAAGCATAGGTAAAATGAACTTCAGTGGAGATGAAAGCTCTGAATGGAGAATAAAAGTCTTTCAGGACTAATTCAAAAGTAGAAGGGAATCATACTAGATGAATGGGAGAGTCTGATCGTTTAGGATTAGCTTTTGTAAAGTTTTAGGCTGTGATTCCTGCTTGCTTGAAGTTCAAGGTTGCAAATTGGCCATCTAAGTGAACTTTGTGGATCTGCATTAATACTTGGGGTCTAGTGGGGTCAAGGGTGTGCCAAAGTGTGTGTGTGTGTGTGGGTGTGGGTGTGTGTGTGCATCTAGTGTATCTATATATGTAGGTGTGCATATATAGTATATATATGTGTGTGTATATACATATATATATATATATATAGTATATCAGCCTGCAGGACCTGTGGTTGCCTGAACTTATTACCCCACTGTTGTAAAATGAAATGAATTCCAGTTGTGGCATTTTTTTGTACAGATTTTGTGCCACTGGATTTTTTTTTTAGTATTCCTAGTCCATATCATTCACCTTGCTTAGCGTTGCAGTTATTTGATCGTGTTCTGTTTTGTTCCTGGCTACCAAAAAGAAACATAACAGTGACGCAGGTGTGTTGTTTTCCATGCTGTTTTGGAGCTTCTGACTGTCGTTGTTCTTGGCAAGTTCTGTTCTGGACATGGAGCATTGGTCTCGGCTGAATGCACGGTGTGTCAGGGATATTTGTTACCTGGGTAATTCCTTGCTTGTCATATAAGCTTCACCTGCCCCACCCACACATACTGTTTTGAAGTTTTAGTGAGTTCTGTTTTTTTTTTTTAAGCAACATGAGAATTTTTGATTATTCAAGAAAAATAAATCATGCTGCATTGTGTTACCCAAGTTTGTATTTTTGTATAAGTACTCACAGAATACATCCCTCTAAATCATTTCTGTTCAGAATAAAAGTATGATAAAATAAGAAAAATAAGGTGTTACTGTTAAATGGAAAGGTAGAGCAGTATGCCCTGAATATGCCTTGGGTGGTGAGGTACTGACACAGGTTGCCCAGAGGGGCTGTGGATGCCCCACCCTTAGAGGTGTTCAAGGCCAGGTTGGATGATGCCAACATGATCTTGTGGGTGGCATCCCTGCCTATGGCAGGGGGTTTGGAACTAGATGGTCTTTAAGGTCCCTTCCAACTCAAGTCATTCTATAATCATAGAACTGAATCTATGAATCTATTGAAAATACTTTTGGACAGTGTTACTGACCTGGGTGAGGCCCTTCATTCTATACCTCTTTTCCAGTCACCATCTTTAAATCTTGACTGTATGCTGTGCTGTACGCAGTTACGCAAAAAGCTGAATAGAAAACTGAGGAACTGTTTGTAAATGCTTTTTATTTGTGCTGTTTAAGGGTTATAAGAGATGCCTACTGTATCTAAAGGCTGGTTCAGTGTTCAGCATATGCATTGAAGGAGCTTGCTTCTGTGAGATATTAGTCTATCATTTTCACTGAAGTTGATAGAACTGTATGTTCTTGTGACATTTTAAGACTGTTTTGAGGAAATGATAGAGATGGATGTGGATTTTTTTTCCCAGTATTTTGTCTGCAAGAAAATTAACCAGTAGCAGTATACGTCTGTTATGCTCAAAAAAAAACCCCAAACCAAAAACAACTTTAAGAGCTTGCCCACAGTTATTTTACTGCTTTCACAAATCTATTTATCAAAATATATAAAAACAGGGGAAGGAAGAACTATTTGCATTTCCTGTTCATGCCAGATGAATCGAAACTAGTGCTTGACTGTCTCTGAAGTGGAGAGGCTTGAAGGTTGTAAAGTGGCCATTTAAAGAAAATGTTTAACAGTCCATTAACTATCAGCATAACATTTAGGAACTGTGTATGATACATTTTGTATGTGATTTTGAAAAAGAATCCACCTGAGATCTGGGTCAAAATGATTAGGAATTGGAAAATGGGAACTCTGCATAGGGTAATGTTAGTATAAGACACAAACACTTCCTTTAGGCTCATGAGAGTTTGTGGTAGGATAATTCAAAGTATAAAAACGAAGTGTAGAACTATCCTGTCATGTTAACCAGTACTCGTAATTTTAAACAAGGACACATTTTCTTTGTTTCATTCATTTTTTAAAAATTCATGTCTGAACCTCTTACCCGAGAGCTGGGCCAAGTACCTGTACATTCCTGACATAGACAGCAAGTCAAAGCTTCTCCAATTAGAACAAATAGAACTCACATACCTAAGACTCAGTGTAAATATCCTCTTTACCAAAAAAAAGAGAGAGGTCTGTTGTTACGGATCTATTACTGAAAAACCAACATGGAAAATCCTCACAAAGAATAAAGTACTTGGTGTTGTAACTGAATGCACATAGGCTGACTGGATGATTGTGTTCTTCACTTGCACCCCACAGCCATAAGGGGCGTAAGGTTCAGATTTCTGAACGGAAAAATGTTTCAATAGGCCTGTCTTCAGTACCTAAATTCTCTGTTCCATTCATTGTAAGACTGCTAGGAGTGGAAATCAGGAAAGGCTTTTTGCTGAGGAGGGTGGATACTTGAGCTGACCGGAAGGAAATACACCATATATCTCAGACCATGTCCCTCTTTGGCCTGTGTGTGAGAACAAAATTCACAACTCAATTCTTCTGCTTTTACATGCCAAATATTATGTTTTGACCATGAATGAAGATACCCATGGGCCAATTTTGGAACCAGAAGCATGTGGGGTGAGCTCTGAGTAAGCCAGTGTGGGTTTGGCATCTGTGTCTGCATATGCCAACTAGCAAATATTGCCAAAAGTCTTGCAGATGCAAGATTTCCTGTGCTAGGGGCTCAACCCTCTTGTCCCATATGAAAATAATGCAGAGCATACACAGCCAAGTTTTCCTTTACTTGATATCTGTTTCTCACAGTCTGACAGTGGCCTTAGGACCATTCATGGTTCTTGTGTCACTGAGGTGGTAAACTCGGCCCTGCCTAGGGTCACAGCATCTGGCTGAGATGTGTGCTTAGGTGCCAAGACAGAAAGGACATGCAGGTAGGTGAGCCAGTACTGAGGAAAACAAGCAGACCAGTTGCTGTATCTTGTCTCTTAGGATTTTCAACTCAGTGCTGCACCTTTGCAAGTATGCTCTAGCTCATGACCTCACAACTTTTGGACCTCTGCTGCTCATTTTCTGTAAGTAGAAACTTAACTGGCATTACATACAAAAGCTTTTACAGTACATTCTGCTTTTAGAGTATAGAGCAGTTATGGATTGAGTTATCCTTTTTTGGAATAAAAATTGAATTTTTTAAACAAATGGCTGCTAATTATCTTGTTGCTGAATACATCGTTAGAATTTCAGTTGCATGATTTAGGCTGAAGCTGTAAATCTATTTCTTTGTGTTAAACTTCATGTTTTCAGTCAGTGTCAAGTATAGTTTGAGAGGCATATCTTACTGTGCTCATGTTGTGATTTCTCATTGAAACTGCTGGAAAGCAGGTGATAAACCCTCAGCCTGCCACACTGGACTCAGTGCTGAAGTAACATAAAGCAAAATTTTAACTGTTAAAAAATGCCTTTTGTTAAAATTTAGGTGCCATGAAATTTTCAGATACTCAAGAAATTAATTGGGGGCTTTAAAAATTACATGTTTGAATTTATAAGAAATCAAATCTTCCTCAAATTTCTGGAAGAGTTAGGCCTAAGCAAAGCAGGAGATGTGGTTCATTGTTGTCACAAAGATACAGATACAGACATTCATGAATTTTTATTGTGCAATAAACCAGATGTCAAGAAAACAATGTGTTTCAGAGCTCTTTTAAGAATGTCGTTTTGAGTATTTCAATTTTATTTAGAATTGAAGTTTGTTTTTTTGTTTCTCAGAGTGCATGTTTCTTTCACTTGTGAGATCTAGTTACGCAAGTCACATTGTATTCTGTTGGCCTGTTTTATGCTTAAAAAGTAACATGACATGATTGTTAAAAACTGTAATAAAATTTTGGATCAGCCTAAGAAATCCTCTTTTTCTAACTGGTTTTCTGGAATGGTAACTGTTCCAGAAAAAAAAAAAAAAGTTAAATAGACTTAACTAATTACAGAAAAACTGTGGCTAACATGCTGCTCTGTCTCTTTTCCCATGACCTTCTAATTTTATAACTTTTTTTGTGTGTGTGACCAATTAAAATATGACGGCAGAGCAAAATAACATAATCCAAATGCCCAGCAGCTGCGATGTGGAGGTAATAATCCATGTCCTAGAATCACAGAAAATAGAGAGGGTACAAGTTGCAGATAATTCAGTGTTTCTACTTGTGCTTGTGCACAGATTTTCCTTAAAGTACATCTGTTAAGTTTTATTCCGCATTCAAAATGTTGATGTATTACTAAAATTGTAATGGTATTTATTTATTTTGTCAGTTTGCTACTTCTATGACAGAAGTAAAAATGATCTTGCCTAGGTCAGAGGGATGGACTAGATGACCTCTAGAGATCCATTACAGACAGCTTTTCTGTGATTTCATAATTCTTGCTGATCTTTCTGTACCATGTTTTGCCTCTGGATGACAGAAGATAGTGTTTTGTTCCATACAGTGTTTGTATAGATATCTACTCACACTTATTAGAAAGAAAAAGTACTTTTAAGGTTTTGAGAAAGTGGTTCAGGTACAAACTGACACACAGGAAATTCCTCTGAGTAAGAGGAAGAACATCTTTGCTATGAGGGTGACGGAGCACTGGAACAGGCTGCCCAGAGAGGCTGTGGAGTCTCCTTCTCTGGAGATATTCAAGGCTCATCTAGATGTGATCCTGTGCAATTTGCCCTGGGTGACCTTTCTTGAGCAGCAGGAATGGACTAGATGATCTCCAGAGCTCCCCCCCAACCACAACCATTGCATGATTCAATTATCTCTGTCATATGAATCTTTTCAATCTTTTCTATTGCTTCTCCCTGCCCCATGCCCAGGTAGCTCATTGCATACCACAGCTCTTTGGGCATGGGAAGTTGATCACCATCTCTGTCCTCATTATGTAAAACAATGAACTAAGAAGCTGTATTTTAGACCTCATAAAGTGCTCAACACACTGACTGTAGTCCCCTGTTTTATTGTTCAGTAGTGTGAAAGGGGGAGGGAAGGCAACTGTAGTTCTTTCTCTTAGCAGAGGAACAACACTTAGGGCTCTTTTTGCCACTGGATGGTTATGTGAGGTCAAAAAATTACTGTAAAAAAAGGACAAGACTTACATGTCCGAGACTGGCATTGGCATGCTTTGCCATTAAAAAAAAAAAAAAAAAAAAAAAAAAAAAAAATAAAAAACTGTGCTCTTATTTTCTGTCATGTGGTACCCGGTTTATTCAGTGGCAAAGTTCTCTAGAAGATCTTTGGTGGCTACAGTGAAAAGTGTCAGAACTCACCACTGGAAGTTGTTTTCTAGGCATACTCCTTTAAGATGCTGGGTACTTCCAAGTATTTTGGAACAACAACATTTTAAAAAATTATTATTCAAAATAGATAATAAACAGTATAGTATGTGCGCACCATTCTCAATGATTAGCATTGTTAAAGAGCATGCTTTTCTCTCTGTGGCTTGATAAGCAGTGTTCTCCAGCTCTATCCTTCTCTTCTTGAACAAATTGTATGGATGCCTCTTGTTCCAATTACTTAAGTGACTGATGTAGCATAGGTAGATTTTTGGTTACAGAACTGCTAGGAGAGCTCTGTTTCAGAAATGCTATCGATCCTTAATACTCTATATTGATGAAAAGATCAAGGAAGTGAGTATGCTTAATTGGTTTCAGATCTAAGCAAGACCAAAACAGAAATATAATAATTTCATTATCTGTTCTGGGGCACAGTGCTGCTGGATACTGAGTACTTTCTGATTATACTGTATTCCCAGTGACTGTATTCCCAGTGACAGGTAATTGTGGATGCTCAGTATGAGATGAATTCAGCAAGGAGGAACAAGCTCAATTTGAAATTTTTGTTCTTGTTGCTTATTTCTGAGCAGTTTAACCAAATGGAAATCTATGAAAGCAATAGGTGCTGTGGATTGTCAAGACCTACCAGCTGTGTCTCCTGCAGTTTTATATCTAAATATGTCTATGCTCACAGAAACCACCTAATATGTATGTAGAAGAAAGTCTGATAATGATATCAGGTCTGTATGTGTGATTACAATAGATGTTTATAAAGGACTTAGATTTTTTTTTGTGCATCTAAATTCGCTCTCATTGTATACTTACACAGTCTTCTGTGGCTATATTGATATGAAAAGTTTCATATGGAGAGATACATAAAAGATAAGTAGAGAATTTATTTTAAAGCCCTGATTTTTTTATTATTTTATTTTTTTGGCTGCAGCTATCTGATATACATTTGTATTAACATTTAGGCCTCTTTTTATGTTTTGTTTCACAGGCAGCAGGAGCAATTCGTCCTTTAGTTTCTACTGTTATTGCCTCTGGTGAAGATGGCTGTTTAGACCACTCATTGGAACGTGCCAGGTACAGAGCAAGTGAAATGCCTCAGGCTTTCTTATTTGATATAATCTATCAAGCATACCAACAGGTAAGACTTTGAGTTTTCTTATAGGACTGTTTGCCTTTAGTGTGTAAAAACAAACAAACAAACAAAAAACCTCTCACAAATAGG
Organism: Aythya fuligula; assembly: GCF_009819795.1. Taxonomy (NCBI): domain Eukaryota; kingdom Metazoa; phylum Chordata; class Aves; order Anseriformes; family Anatidae; genus Aythya; species Aythya fuligula. Next base: position 31,149,622 of record NC_045560.1, on the reverse strand, counting down.
CATTTATTTCAGATCACATCAAATTGGACATCTTATTTCTCTGTGATATTTTGATGACAGTGCTTTATCGTACTCATCTATTCAAATATTTCTGGTATCAAACTGCCAAATACAAGGTGTGTGGGGGTGAGGGTCTAAACTATTGGAAACTATTGATTTGCTTTGAATTTTATTATATATTAAATAGATTATTTATATGAGTGGGCTAACGTGCTTAAAATTATGTATGTATTCTATATGTGTAGTTGATAGAGTATCAAACAGAGTTCTGCATACACAGTGTAGTAATGGCATTATATAATAATATGAGATCTAGGCTGTTTTAAAACACTTGGATAATATTACCTTGATACATCTAGAGAAATGTTTAAAGTGTTTCATATTGCATGTGTTATAATAAATGATCATATTGTACAAACTTTGATTACTGGCTGAAAATAATATTTTACATAGTGTGTTGTAATTATTTTTTTTTCTAATACATCATGTTAACTTCATCTTGATTTAAGAAAAACAAAAACTGTGGGTAGTATAATAAACCCTGACTTTTTGCCTTTATCCCTCTTGAAGATTGCTTTCATTTGCCCCACCCTGCATTCACAGTTTACTGGAAACACTCCAGGCTTTCGTCTCGGCATTCTACTTCCTTTTCATTCATCACCTTGTGGAAATTGCCTGTCCTCCAGGTATCTTCTAGATTGACTGAAAGCAGAGCATTTCTTCATTTGTCACTTGGAAAGAATTATTTTTCACTCCACTAATGCTGACAGTCATCAGTCTTTCATTTCTAGAGTAAACAAGACAAAATTACTGATAGTGCATAGCTTTGAAGTCACCAACAACAGAACAAATGCGTGGACAGGCAATGAAGAGTACTTTGAAATGTTGGCAAAAATTCCATATCGTACCCTTTATGCATGATACCTGAAGCTATTCCTAGGTGCTGAAGATGAAGGGTTGTCCAAGATGAAGAACTACTGAAGTGATTGTACTAGCTCCAGCCATTTTACTTCTGATGGTAGGCAGGTGGAACTTCTTGATGTATACAGCTGATATGTCAAAATGAAAGTCTATAGCTTGAATGTAGTGGGCATGCCTGTGATAAAGGCAGTGTATACATGCATGGAACACATCTCAAGAGACAACAGCTACTGTTGGTTATGCAATCATTTCTTTCTTGTTGGTGTGTATCTGTTTTGGCAAATTGCATGTTTATGTGTTTTCTCAAAAACAAAACAAAACCCCTCTATTTTTTCCTACTGTGTTTGCTCCTATTTTGCAGATACAGAAGAGCTGGCAAATACATAAAAAATTTTTTTGCCCCTTATTGCCTTGCTCAAAAGGCAACTATATTTGCAATCCCTATGTTCCTCTGAATAGTGTTGTCTTCTCACATATGCATTCCATCAGTTTTCTTTTTTATATCCCTGCTCTTTCAAGAACAAGCCACCAAAGTTGTTAGCAAACAATCAAGGCTATGATTCCTTGTCCCCAGTTCCCTTTGCATTGGCTAAATTCTGGTCATTTAAATGCTCTGTGCCTTGGAGCTCTGAGAAGGATAACACTTCGCTAAATCTCTCAACTCATATTGTTTGCTAATTATTTATGTTTCAATAGTGCCTAGCTGTCCAAGTCAAGGATTAAGACCCTATTGTTCTGGGAACTGTACAAACAAATAAAAAAAGATAGATAATCACTGTCCTGAAGAATTTAGTAACGCTACTGTAGGGCAGATTTTTGTAGGAATAGGTGCAGCTTACGGTACTTCATAGATGCCCATCATTGGTCCCCACAACATGGTAAAGTAGGTAAGTATCCTTGTACAGAAGAACAAAGATAAAAATTATATTGTTATTCATGTTGGAAGACACAGTGCTGGGAGTTGAACAATTCAGTTCAGCTGACTTGGCTTGTGATTATGATCCCATTTCTGTGTGGTTTATGCAGTTGTGACCTTTATGCAACAACAGTGGGGGGGAAAACAGCAGTCAAACATGCATTCCTTAGAAAGAAGTAGCCCATTTGAAATTTGCTTCAAATAACATTGCATTGAGGGTAATGTGGAATACTGCTCTTAAACTCTTTCATTTTAATGCATCATCTGATGTGAATAGGTAGAGAGTTAACTTGCAGATTTGTTCTTTTCCATAACTGTAAGATCTCTGGGTATCTTAACCACGAAGTTACACCTTTCAATTAAATATCAGTTCTCTTATTCTTACAAGCTACACATGAACAGCCCTTTTTTGTTTTTCTTGCCTGGCACAGGTTTGAGCAGAGCTGGCTAGTTTTCTCATTTACTTTTGTATGCTCTTTTTCTTTCTCAAATTGAAAAGCATTTCTTCAGAAACCTTTTTCTATTTCTTGCGTGATTAAAAAAGGACAATGGTAGTTTGGGCAACAATACATGCCTTGTACATAAAATTATTGAAGTAGATATAAACAATGTCAGATTGATTTGCAATATTTTCTTAAAATATATGTATATTACAGTGAATCCCTTTGCCAGTGGTGCCAAAAATCAATGTATCTGAGGACATCCAGACAGATAATTTGCATACGTTTCTTTGTGTTGCATCTTAGGTTTTATGCTGGATCTCAGCATAGTTTTCTCTCTTATATCTTGTCTGTGGCCTTAAAACATATATTTTCCAAACAGGTATTTTGTGTTCAGGTCCTAAGGTAAATCTGGCCATGTTAAGAATTTTGTTGTCATAAAGAGTAACTTCTCAGCTTATAGTAGTGCTGTTGGAACGTTTTAACTTTTCCAAAAATTGCATGTACTTCCATTGTCCTTTAATGACTGAGAGGAATGTAAAACATACATTCCTCATTGATCTCATATCTGATATTTAAGTGGTGCACTAAAAACATTTAAAGGCAGTATTGAAATTAAGCAGAACCCACAATAGAGAGTAGAGCTAAAATGGTGTCTTGATCTTAAAAGGCCTTATTACTCTGGCTTTTGTGTCATTAGATAGAGTACTTAGAATAAATTGTTGTGGTTTAATGTGGCAGGCAGCCATTTATTTACTCCCCTCCAGTGAGGTGGGGGATAGAATCAAACTGGGGAAAAAAGGTAAAACTCTTAGGTTGAGATGAAGACAGTTTAATAGAACAAAAAAGGAAGGGATTATAATAATAATCTATATAGAAAACAAGTGATGCACAATGCAGTTGCACACCACCTGTCAACTAATGCACAGCCTGTCCCTGAGCAGCAGCCAACTCCCCCAGTTTTAGTGTTCAGCATGACAGCACATGGCCTGGAACATGCCTTTGGTCACCTGTGCTGGCTGTGTCCCCTCCCAGCCTCTTGTGCACCCCCAACTTACTTGCTTGCAGGGCAGCATGAAAAGCTGAAAGTCCTTGACTTGCTGTAAGCACTGCTCAGTAACAACTAAAGCATGGGTGTGTTACCAACGCCATTTTTCTCCTAAATCCAACACACGGCAATATGCCAGCCGCTATGAAGAAAACGATATCTCTGCTGAAACCAGGGCATAAATGAATAGGTGTGTTATAAATGAAGTCTCAAATCAATCTGAATTTAGTAATATTTATAAAAGGAATATTTATAAAAGGTATAAAAGGCTAGTAAACAGCGTTGGGTGTGCGGGGAGTCTACGCTCCACCAACATACACACACGAACATCAAACATTCTAAATATACAGAACATTGCTTTTACATACTAAACCCGAGCATGCCTATACAATCAGAAAAGGTAACAAACAATCCTGTAAGTTCCATGACTTACAATGTCCAAAAACAGTCTCCATTTTCCATTCCTTTTGAACAATGTCTTGCTTTAAGTTGTCAAGCAACTCGGCCTTCGGGTCTTATGTATCCCATTCTTCCCGGATCAAAGAAAAGCATATCCATCTCCTTTTCAAGGCAAATAGGCCTGGGTCAAAACGCATGTCCAGGTCAGCAGGGTGGGCCAATGGTGTAGCAGAAGGATCAGTAAAAGAACCCGCAGCTCCCTCACTATCTGGCAAACCACATGTTTCTGACTGGGGTCCCACATGGCTCTTTAAGGCCTCAGAGATTGCTCGCCAGGTGCCGAGCAATCCCACTGCAACCTTGTCATTTTTAGTTGCAGAGTCCCACACCTTGACTTCAATTTGGTCCCATGTTTCAGGATCATAAACTGTCCAATTGTTAATAAGGAGAATAAGCTGTAAGGTTACCTGGACAGTCTTTGTTTCCAAGGACGTATGATTCCCCATAATGCGCTGCTGCTTACCAGCGAGGGGCAGCTGTGTGCGCGGGTCCGCTTCTCTCAGCTTGAGCTTCTTCCCAGCTCCGGTGGTGCGCATGTTTCCAGTGACTTTCGGTACCAGCTTCTCTGAGCAGTTTGCTGAGTTTGGCCGAACCCATCTTCATGAGGCGATCAATGTGTCTGTTCCCATCCTGATCTCCGTTCTGCTAGCCTGTTCCTTTTCATTCCTTCTTTCTGCTTCTTTATTGATGACGTAACTTCATCACATCATGTTGCCTTCTTTTTTATCTTGAGGACAGGCTCCCCTCTTATACCCTTCTCCCCACAGCAGTTCCTTTCAAAACAGCTTTTCATTGGTCAAATAACTTTGCAAATAACAACAACGGCAAACACCCAGAAACTTCCATGCCTTAACGGCTGGAGAACAAGAAACCGAGACTGCATGGAGTCTCCTGAATCACCCTTCTTTGTTCCCTCTAAACTCTTTTATATTCCTGATGGCCTCATCGTTAAGAGTCTGATGTTATCTCAACCACGGGGCTTTCCTACCCCCATGGCCACACTCCCACATCTCCCCCCCCTTCTTTATTAATATCAACCATTTTCTCGACAATAATTACCACTCCATATATAACAACATGAAGTGGATGTCCATGCACACACACAAACTATATATATAAATCACAAGATGCGTTTGAACAATGAGGTAAACTTATCTTCACAACAAAATACACTTAATAAGAGATGTCTGCCTCTTTAAATATATATATATATATATTAAGGCTAAGAAACAATACATTACAGGTTAAAATCTACTTAAAATCTACTTGTCTTTCCTACTTTTTGACATCTGTTAAAAATAGTGATGATAGCGATGATAACATTTTCAACATCTTTCTACTACAAATACAAAATTGTTCTGACCCATAGCATCGATTTGTGATTGAATGGCATCAGGCAAAGGTTTACATATCCTTTTTTTCCTCTAGTGAATATTAAGCTGTTCAGCCCAGCCACAACTTTGATGCTTTGGCATAAATGAAGTTTAATGTATATTGAATGTTTTAAAAGTTCGGGTGCCTTGTAGGTTTAGGTATCTTTAGCCTTAGGAGGGACGTGAACAGTGTTGCCTGTTTTATTGTTGTTTTAAGGCTTCCAGTGTTGGACTGAAGTGTCCAAATCCTGCCTCATTTGCATTTTGACCCTTTAGTCCTTTTTCTGAGTCTGACCCTTACTCCCAAAGTTACCAAGGTTTTAGTCAACAATTTGTCCGCTACTGTTCATTTAATTGCCTGTTGCTTCTGGCAATGTTAATTTGACAGACATCGATTTCTTTAACAAAGAACTAACCCACAGGAAAATCCCCAAATCAGTCTAGACATTTCGCCTCGAAGGACTTGCCTGACCTATGCCAAAATATTACTAAACTGCTACAGCTGACTCCACTTCCCCTGCTACAGAGGATACTAAAATGTTTCACACATGTTTGAAGAAGAATCCCAGTAATGTGCCCTTTCAAAAAGCACTTCAGAAGTTTACAAAATCCACATGGAATACACTCCCTATTATTTACATACAGAAAAGACAATACTTTGAGCAAATACTTCTACAATGGGCCTAACAATAGCCAACTTCCTTTCTTACTCTGAAAAAACTCTTCCTTAAATGTTCTCAGGCGGTTGGTAGACAGGAAAAAAATTCGGATCTCATGACTTTAAAAAAGTCTTCCTTTTCTTCTGCTGAGGATCTGGTTGCACATTTTGCAGAATCTCTCTTCTTCCCATCTCAACCTCATCTGGGGACATCTTGTAATGATTTTTTGGGAGTGGAAGAACATCTGCCTCCCAGAATTTAGCATCAAAGTATTTGCACGATTCTCCCTGACACACTATTATTTTGTGTCTTGTCATTACTATGCTATATATAGCAGCTCTCTCCTATGCAGGCAGATGCTGGAGCCTCCCATAAGCAAATGTGATTGCTTATTAACCAAAAATTGGCTACAAACAGACATACTAACGTAGTGCAGTCCCCCAAAATACTAGCCTCTGCCTAGTTTCTACAGATTAGATAGATCCCCTAAGGTTTGTCTCTTTCTTCTGGGTATTTGTAAGGTACCTCACAGGCAACAGAGAAGCATCTCTAAATATGCTGAAGTTTAGCCCCCACCCCCTTTAATGGATATTCCTGCTTCCTGTAGTTTTTTTTTTTTTTTTTTTTTCAGTTTCATTGTTCTGATCAGCTAAATATAAACTTCCAGAACCTACAAAAGGTCTACTATCAACAGATTAATAAAAATGCAATACAAACACCAAAAAATATGGTACAGCTTTTGTGGTAAATTATCCCAGATACAGAAGATCTACCTGTAAAATAGCGTACAAAAGATTGTTATAAAGCTATCACTATATTTAAATAGTAATCAGACTTTGCAGTGTCATCCATATTTGACGAATTCCTGCCTAATAGCCTTCTAAAATGTCCCGCCTCTTCTTCAACTGTGTGTAGTTCTTCCCATGCCTTTAACTTCACCACACTGGTTGAAATGGTGAGGAATTCTATCCCATCCATGGCATAATCTGACACTGCATCATACTATCCTCCCTAGGCTTTTGGTTTACATCTCCAACACAGAAGCTGTTGAGGATTTTCTACATACCACTCTCCTGCTTCCATTTTCAATTGTTTCTCTGCCAGATCAGGAAAGGCAAAGTTTTTTTTTTTGTTTTGTTTTGTTTTGTTTTGTTTCTTTTGTTTTGTCTTGTTTTGTTTTGTTTTTGTTTTTTAATTGTTCCTCCTACCTTCCTTTCTTTGGTAAATACATTTAAAATACGTAATGATTTGCTAAGTACTTCAGCCATTCTGTATTGTCACTAATGTGACATGACATAACAAGATGTTTTGTATAAAAGACAATAGATCTCTGTGCATTCCACAATACATGTATGTCATAATGAGGTATCAGAGAAACCAGTCTCAGCCTACTCTGATTAAAGAAAAAAAGTAGTCTACCTGACTTCCTGATACTCTAATTCCTTATAAGATACTGCTCCAGGGGAACGCTTGACTTCTAGTAAGTGAAGTTTCACCCCCACACCCTCCTCCCAGGCTTACAGGATCATACTTTGCATTTGCTCCAATTTAATATAAAAGGGTGAACAGAAATATGAAACTACCTTAAGCAAAAATGAACAAGTCTGTTCTAAGGAATTCATCCTTTATTTGCTGTCTTCGGAAATTGTGGATCTTCAGTTAGCATTTAAACTTTTCTGATTTTTCTAGGGGCTGATAAAAATAGGAGGAAAAAAGTGTTTCCAAGATCAGGAATTAATTTCTTATTTTAAAAAACAGTAATATTTATTGGCTGTATTTGTCTCAGGTAGGTTAGAATAGAAGCAAGTAATGAGATCTGTGACTGTACAACCTTTCCATAGGTTTCACTAGTCGTAAGAGATTTGCATTTTTGATTTAAAATAGTTTAGCTAATTCACTGCTAATATTTACAGAAGCCTATTGGTACAGTTCATTGCATTTTGCATGAAACGAATTCATGAATATATCAGAACTAGGACCAATGGTATAACAACAGGTTTTTCCCCTTACCACATTTACATGGCCATTTACCCAATGTCACCTAGAAAAAAAATGGTTAAAGTAAAGCCTCATATTCCTGCCTATGAGATACAACACACATTTTAAATAAAGTTCTCACTCCTCTTGCAGTTGTGTCTGTCACTTGCCCACCTTGTGGCAAGTATTTATCATACCAGATAAAACCTGTACTTAAACTGAAGAGCACATAAGAAGTGCTGTATTTTATAAGGATATGAGGTAAGGAAGCATATATGTGTTATGTGAAATGGTAATACTCAGAGGCATGTAAGGAGGCCTGCAGAATTCATCTGTTTTTCTCTTCAGAGTGATTCCAATGCCCAAGTCTAAAGTCCTATTACAAAGTGGGGGCATCAGAATACTTCACTGTACCAGAAGTGAAGTATTATAAACAGCTGTTTTCCCATGCATCATATAACCAACGGAACAAAGATATGCCACAGAAAGCGGTAGGCAGCATTAAATATAGGACTAAATGCCCTAATCTGCCAAAACTTACCTCACACCTGTTATATATGGAGTGGTAATTATTGTCGAGAAAATGGTTGATATTAATAAAGAAGGGGGGGGAGATGTGGGAGTGTGGCCATGGGGGTAGGAAAGCCCCGTGGTTGAGATAACATCAGACTCTTAACGATGAGGCCATCAGGAATATAAAAGAGTTTAGAGGGAACAAAGAAGGGTGATTCAGGAGACTCCATGCAGTCTCGGTTTCTTGTTCTCCAGCCGTTAAGGCATGGAAGTTTCTGGGTGTTTGCCGTTGTTGTTATTTGCAAAGTTATTTGACCAATGAAAAGCTGTTTTGAAAGGAACTGCTGTGGGGAGAAGGGTATAAGAGGGGAGCCTGTCCTCAAGATAAAAAAGAAGGCAACATGATGTGATGAAGTTACGTCATCAATAAAGAAGCAGAAAGAAGGAATGAAAAGGAACAGGCTAGCAGAACGGAGATCAGGATGGGAACAGACACATTGATCGCCTCATGAAGATGGGTTCGGCCAAACTCAGCAAACTGCTCAGAGAAGCTGGTACCGAAAGTCACTGGAAACATGCGCACCACCGGAGCTGGGAAGAAGCTCAAGCTGAGAGAAGCGGACCCGCGCACACAGCTGCCCCTCGCTGGTAAGCAGCAGCGCATTATGGGGAATCATACGTCCTTGGAAACAAAGACTGTCCAGGTAACCTTACAGCTTATTCTCCTTATTAACAATTGGACAGTTTATGATCCTGAAACATGGGACCAAATTGAAGTCAAGGTGTGGGACTCTGCAACTAAAAATGACAAGGTTGCAGTGGGATTGCTCGGCACCTGGCGAGCAATCTCTGAGGCCTTAAAGAGCCATGTGGGACCCCAGTCAGAAACATGTGGTTTGCCAGATAGTGAGGGAGCTGCGGGTTCTTTTACTGATCCTTCTGCTACACCATTGGCCCCCCGCACCGCTACTGCCATCGCAGGCCTTTGCTTTTATGCCCCCTGGTGACATGGACGTGCCATTGGCCTTGAAAAGGAGATGGATATGCTTTTCTTTGATCCGGGAAGAATGGGATACATAAGACCCGAAGGCCGAGTTGCTTGACAACTTAAAGCAAGACATATTCTTCAAAAGGAATGGAAAATGGAGACTGTTATTTGTAATCAAGAAAAGGAATGGAAAATGGAGACTGTTTTTGGACATTGTAAGTCATGGAACTTACAGGATTGTTTGTTACCTTTTCTGATTGTATAGGCATGCTCGGGTTTAGTATGTAAAAGCAATGTTCTGTATATTTAGAATGTTTGATGTTCGTGTGTGTATGTTGGTGGAGCGTAGACTCCCCGCACACCCAACGCTGTTTACTAGCCTTTTATACCTTTTATAAATATTCCTTTTATAAATATTACTAAATTCAGATTGAGTTGAGACTTCATTTATAACAATTTTCTCCCAACCCCCCAGCTTTGATCACCCACATTGCTTAACTCTAATTTGTTTTTTAATTATATGGACAGGCCTTCTAAATACATACCCTATAGTATTGTATTGTTCTGTTCTTCCTAACTCTTCATTTCAGTTTGTTTCTATAAGTTTTCTTCCTTCTCATCAACTGCATTCTGAAATACTGAAGCACAAAGTGATACATGAAGTAGATGAGCTAGCTAAAATAAGCGATAGTAATCTACTACCTGTGAATTGTATGAGAACAATATTACAAGCATAAGCCCTTCTTCATATGGAGTCCTGAAGATAACATATTTGCATCTACCTATAAAATGAAATAGTAGTTTTAATATAATTGCTTACTGGGTTGGTCCTAGGCAACATACTTGGCTGAAGTAGCATGGATTATTTTAGCTTGTTAAAATTCCTACTCCAGTTCCTTTGATGGTATAATAATACAGGTTTTAATGAGCTATATAGTAATATCAAGATAGGGAGTATCTAAGTTTTTCATTGTGCTTGTAAAATAACAAAAGGAACCTTTCTGCTGATTTGTCCATGGATCATTAAGGTTCTAGATCCAATTGTTTGAGAAGAAAATATGTGTAGTTCCTAAATGATTAAAGATAACTTTTTTCTTTAATTTCTTTAATTTTTTAATCTCATTTCTCCTTACGTGAGAATTTTTGATATTGTTAACAGCTTCCTCTACTGTGTGGTCCATTTCTGCTTGGATTTTGTCTCTGGTTTTAGTCCCATTTGAAAAAAAGACTTTGAACTTCAGCAGAATCTGAGTTTTGTTCCAGTTAATTCTTGCTGAAAACTGGTACTTTTTTGGTTTTGATGCAAAATTATAATGCATTTAATTTGTAAAAATTTAGTTTTACAGAAAATTTTGATTTGCTTAAGTATATGTTGTCAGCCTCACCTAAATGAGCATTAGGTTGTAGTTCTGAGTATTTTTCCAAGATTTTATAGTTTTTCATCTGGCATATTCTTACCCCAACAGCTTGGTTGTAAAATTTATAGGATTGAGTATTTTTTTTTCCCTTTCCGTATGCTTAAAAACTACCCAATTTTACAGACTTATTTTCAGGTAAAATATATTTAATGAATTTTGTTCAGCAGGGCTCCTTTTGTTCTGTTTATTCAGAACCTGCAGCTAGATTGGTGGTCTGTTGAGAAAACTATGCTAGCTTAGATAGCTCTGTCCTTGATTAGTTCTTTGGCACAATAGTAGAGCCAGGATATTGTATGAATCCCCACCTTGCCCTAATTAATTTCCGCCACAAGAATGTTTGGAGAAATTCTAATGCCTTGCATAAGAAAAAAATAAAAGTTTTTTTTTGCTAATGGGATAATTACTTCCATTTTACTGCACTCCTCATCCTGTAGGATCTCAGAGCACTTTGTGAATTTACATATAAACTCTTGGAACTGTTTGATACAGCAGTGCAAAGCTACCACACCCTGTGTGAAATCAGGCATCTCTGTGGTAGTGAAGGATACAATTTGGTGGGGATATGTTAGGGAGATGTACTGCCATTATTACAGTTGGAAATTAGACTGCATTATGAGTGTTCTTGCACGTGTTACTGGATTTACCCTGATAGATGTAAGGTATCCACAAGGATAACCCGTTCAGCACAGACTCAGAAAGTCCTAAATACTGAGTGAGAATCACTGTATCCAGCTGACAGAAGACCACCCATCTAAATTGTGGTGTACTCCGTATTTTGAGAGAGCTAAGAAAAACATGAGGTAGTGATGCTAGAGATTTTCATTTCAGTTACCTACAGTTTAGTGCATGCAAAGGAAAAGAAAAAGACCGCTTATGATCTTGCATAATTTCAAGAGGTGATCCTCTACGTAAGTTCCAAGCGTGAATAATGTCTGTTAAAAAAGAAAATTACAAAATGAAACATTCACTTTAGCTTAGCCTGAGTGGGACTCACATTGGCTTCTAAGCCTGATCAAATTGTGTTGTTGATGGCTTGATTTTAGAGGTTGGTGTATGTAGAAATCTCCTTACTTCAAGGTAGTGAATCATAATATTTTTACATTTTCTTTCGAACAACCTAAGTAATCTGTAGCTTTCTACATTGAGAGAAAGTTTTTCATTTGGTCTTTGTCTTGTTCATATAGCTCTTCAAGTATTTTTTACAATTTAAGGGATATTTTTTAAGTGTAAGCAATGAATCCTAATACGCTATTTTGACTACTACTGTTGCTACACAGAATATTAACATTATTTCTTTCTTCTTGCTATTGTAAGTGGAACATGACCTTTTAAAAAGCTGAAATTGCATATGTGGTCTTAAATTCCATGTTCAGCTGGTTGCTCAAAATGACTTCTGTGTCCTTTTCTGATACCAGAAAAGTCAATACTGCCTCATAGCTACTCTGGACCTTGTTTTATGAGGTCAATCTGATTAATAACTAGCTCTTAGTTGCATGAGGTATTTCTTCCTCATGTTAGTATCTACTGTTCATTCTCACCTACTTTGTATTCTCACTTTTGTTTTGCTACTTTGTGTGGGCTTTGTTGCAGTGACATTGGGAATATATCCACTGGTGTGGCACAAAGAAAGGTTGAGGTTTGAGTTTTGGTGATTTGTTATTGTTTCATGATTGTATGTCAGTGTGGGGACTTTACCAACAATGAATTTGTCCCAGCTGTCAATCATATGCACGCAATGCATGCCTAAGAGTACTGGCTGCTGTCACAGCAAATAATGTGCTTTAGCTAGTGCTCTTTTATGTGTCTTTCACCTTGATTCCACTGGAAGGGAAATGACTTTAAGCACTCCAGCTGCACTGTTGGGTGCATTCTGTATGGATCTAAGTACAGAGACAGGAAATTCTTGCACCAAAAAGAACCCCTCTTGCGCACTAAACCGGTAATGTACCTACTCTCGCCTGTGGTTATGGGTACCCTTGTTTCCTTGGTAAAGCACCTCTAGTTATTCTGTATTATTTATTTATTTATTTTAATAGCGAGGTTGCACTTTTCTCTGGAAGGATTCAATTATGAATTACTCAGGGTCTGTAGGCATTAGGGCCTCCATCTAGTCAACAAAAGAACTAGGGATTTTCAAAATAATATTACTCATGTTTTTATGATTTGGGGGTAAAGTTGAGACCATGTACTTTTTCTCTATAGAATGATTGGTTTGTTTGGACTTCCATGTGTGCCTACTACTACTACCTAGCAGCTAGTTGTGTACAGTTAATAGCAATCATCAATCCCAATAGAGAGAGATTACAAACTGCCTTCAAAGAGGACTAATAAGAAGAAATGGCAGAACTGGCTTTACTTGGGAGCTGATACTCCCACTTATAGCAGCAGTTTGCAATATGGCCGCAGGTTGCAGGTGATGGCAGTGTGGGCTGCATTCATTGACCTGGGAAGTTTATTCCAGAAAAAAGCAGAAAAAAAATACTATTACATGAAAGTGTAATATTTTTAACCCTTGTCTCTGATTTTAATAAAAATTGACAGAGGTGTAGTTTTTGGAACTATGGTTTTTGAAAAATCAGTGAGTGTGAGGAGGATGTAAACCAACTTCACTGATAGGAACCTAAATTAGAGCCTTTGACTCCATGGCTGGAATGTGAAGCCAGCTGTTATGTTCTGTTTTTTTTTTTTTTTTTTTTTTGTCACAAACCTTTTAGCATACGGGATCTGGGAACCAATCAATGCTTTTTGAATACTTGTTCAATGTTTTTGAACTGGTGTTCAGTGGACTTAGAAGCAAATTGAGTACTGAAATGTTGCAATGGGTGGTATTCAGGAGATCTAAAGGTAGAGTGCAGCAAATCGTGGTGTGTTTTGATAGGGTACTTGTGGTTACTGCAGTGAGAGGCATTGGGATATAGGTTGCAGATCTGCAGAAAAACAAGCTTGCGTAATTCTGTTATGGAGTTAATTACGGTATCTTTATTCTTGTCACTGTGAACCACTACTGCATCTGGATGTGTGTAGCAGCAATTTTAATAATTAACTTCAGTAGAAAATGTTTCAGTGATGAGTTTGTTTGAACTCACATTTATCTCACTTTTTTTCTCGTTCACCTGTTTCATCCTTCTGTTTGCTGCTTCCATTACTTCTCATTTTGTTGTTGTGAACTCTACATGTATATGTAGACTGAATATATGCATATGTAGGCTGAATGCTTGCAGCAGATCCACAGCTACAGCTGTCTTAAATTCAGCACTTTCTGGTAGTGAACATGGCAAAAAATAAAAATAAAAAAAATTCCTTAAATATATGATGATAAAAAAGACATTTAAATTCAGCAAGTGTGTCTACTTCTTATTCAACTTAGTAAAACATTCTTGTTGCTGCATAATAGTCTGTTTATGATGTACTCTGGCACTTCAGCAGTGGAAACTTTTGAGTGGAAAGGAACTGGAAAAAATCATAAAGATCTGCTATTGTTAATTAGTTATGCATTTTAATGCAAGTCTTCTGATATTGTTGTAGAATGGGTTTGCATGGAAAAGTAAAACTGGGGTGCTAACCATTGGTAACAAGGGAAAAAGTACTAAAGATGACACAGAAATTACTTAGAGAAGTAAGACCAATTCTATACAGGCTTTAAAAGTACATATGTAAAGGAGCAAATGTGAAGACTTTCTTTCAATTAATATGTAAAGATTATTCTTTTTGTTCCCTTATTTTGTAAGCATAGCAACTCAGGAATGATGAAACACTAAGAAAATGACAATAAGAAAATTTGTATTGGATCTGTGTTAGTTTTGCTTTTATCAGATCCAGGTAATCAGACCAGGTAATGAGATTCCTAGTATCTGTCCAAAGTCTTTTATCAATTAAAAACGAAGTATCATTTATGTTAAGAGTTAAGTCATTTTTGTTGTTAAATACTACTACTTTAATACTTCAAGCAGTTGAAATGGGATATTGGAAAAAAGTTAGCTTATGGACGTTTGGGAAGTCCCATGAGATGCTGTCTATATTGCTGCTCTTTTCTCTAAGCCTTTGTTCTATGCCAACCACAGGATAGCTTGCTTCTTAGGAAGTAATACTGTTTATCAAAATATTTTGGAACTAGTTTGGGGGGTGGAAGAAGAAAAATTGGTGTAATGCTAAAATCTGGATCTCACTCCATCCATAGTACTTCATTCAAACATCCAGTCTTGGAAAACAAGCAAAAAAAAACCAAAAACCCACAAAAAAGACAAAAATACAATCCCCCAAACTACCTATTAGAATGTCTTTGAATATTCAACAGATCAAAAGCATTTTTAAATAACGTATTTCCTTCTGTGTCATTTAAAGAGCTAAACAAATCTTTTTTTTTTTTTTTTTTCCCTTTTGTGGATATGTTTTGTGCCAATATTTCCAGCTGTTTCCACCATTTCAAATCTGTGGTCTGAAGCTTAAACTATGTCTATTGTTTCACAGAGCTGTGTGAGCATGACAAGGATGGTTAACTGCACTGTGTCAAACTTTGTTAAAAAGTTTTTCAGTCAAAAAGAGAGTTTAGAAATAGTAAGATTTTGAAAGAGATGGTTGTAATGTAAATTAACTCTGAATGTACAATGAAATAAATATAGAAGACTTAGGATAGGATACTAATTTTTACATGCCTGGGTCAGTAAGAATTTTCCTCTATTCCTCTGTTCTACCATTTTTTATTATAGGCACTCCCTGACAATGCTTGAATTCAGTAACAGAATTTCTTAGAGCAGTGCAGAAGCTTTCACATTGTACATCTTAAATACAGATTTAAATTTCATGTATGAAGCTGTTTAGTTTGTGAATAATATATAAACTAAGCTGGTCTTGAGCTGATGCTTCCATTTCATTGTTCTCTGACATGAGTATATTAGACGTGCAGGAGAGTACACTGTGACAATATGTTTAGGTTTAAACAATTACAGATAATTAGAGTGGTAAATGTCATGATGTACAAGTGTTAGTGAAATATGTTTTTAATTATTACTTTGCTTTGTGTCATATTTCTGCCCTTGAAGTCAGCAATACCCTCAAGATGCTTTATCCCATTTATGGAACTGCTCCACTCCCTACTAATTATGTATAATTAATACCTTGCTAAAAAGTTGGAATTGCTTAGTCTTGTCCTAATATAATTTGTTACACATATATTTAAAGTATAGCTTAAATTTAATTAACACTAAATTATTTCAGAGAGAAAATTTTCTGAAACTCTCTTCAATTCTGAGGCAAAAGAAAAATAAATGCTTTTCAATCTGTATGTTGTACACTTTAGTAGATAATATTTTGCATACTACCATACAATTTTCTTTTAAAAACAAACAAGCAAACAAAAAACAACAACAAAAAAAAAAAACATTTTGGTAATAAATATTAGGAATCTGAAGTTAATGGGTAATTTGTCTGTGGACTTCTGTATGCAAGAGAACACTCTGTTTTACCTATTTTGGAGCTTGCATTCCCTATTCCTTTACATTTTATGTTGACCTTTTTTATTTCTTGAATAGAAAGAATAGAAATCATTTCTGCATTATTTAAAAATATTCCAAAATGTCTTCTTACCTTTTTTTTTTCTTTTTTTTTTTTTTTTGGTACTCAAATCTCTTAAAAACTGGTGTAGAGAACAGTTAAATAACTTTTATTTCTAAGTGGAATTTAGTAAATGATCCTCTTTTGATTGCAGTCATGATAGTTATCTAAACTGACAGAAATTACTAAATATAAAAGTGACAACTGTTTTTTCTAAGACACCTCTGTATATTAGTAATATAATTCAGGTGTATAATGCTAATTATTTCCTTGAAATTCACTGATGCATTATAAAACAAGAGTAGAAACAAAAAAAAATCCATTCTGCTTTTTAATGAAAATTCTTGAGCAAATGAAGATTCTTGAGCAAATAAACAAGGTGAGTTGTCTTTCAGCACTCTTCTTTGGATCTTCCTTAACCCACTTCAGCATTCTTGACAATCTTGAATGCTGGAGGACACTGAATTATTGAGCACATTTGGACTGCCACATTCTATTCTAAACACTGGAATTGTTTTGATATGTGGTTAAATTCACACACTTGAAGGGTTATTTCAGCTCTTGTAAAGGAAAGCCTGTGCATTGCATTTAATTGTTGGTCTTTCTGGAGTCAACCAGCATGTTGTTTGAGGTTGCTGAAGCTGACAACAGCCTGCTTTTTTATTAGTGTGTTTTACCAAGGGCTTGCTAAGGAAACTGAACAGATTTGGAATAAGAGGGAAGGACTTAGTGTAATTTTTAGTTAAAAGATAAGAAAGAAGATAGAGTACATCTGTTTTCATAGACAGAAATCACCAGTATAGTTTTGTGAAAATGTGCTGGGATCTGTGTATTTTGTTTATAAATAATTTGGAACAGGAAGTGGTGATACCCATTTTTCCTAGGTAGTAGAGATGCGAAGAGTTGAAAACTAAGAAGAGTTATGGACCGTACATTGAAAAGGAAATATAAGATTGATAGGCAAATGTAGATAAGGTTGTATACACAGAGAGGGGTAATTGTCATACAGTTCATGAAATGGTTATGGAAGGAATGGAAACTGGCAGGAGAACCATTATCATAGAATCACAGAATGGCTCAGGTTGGGTCCCTTCCTGCTTCTACCACAGGAGTGTTGTATTAGAGCTGGGATTGTTTTACAGAAGGGCAAAAGCATTGTGAAGTTGTGAAATAGCTTCCACACAAGGAGTGAACATCAAACTCTCTATCCATGGAAAGGCATAACTGACAAGAGATGTGATGGAGCACTTTGGAGGGCAGGGAAGGTGGTTTGGCACTTCGTGTTCTGCCAAAACAACAGAGCATGAGATGAAAAGAGATGAAACAAAGCAAAGAACAGACGTCTTGTATTGCAGTGTGTGGCTTAAAGTATGGTGTTTCCTGATGCAGGTGCTAAAAGCATGCTGCTGTTCAAAGATAATTGGGTAAATTCAGGATTTGTTTAACTCACTGAGGACTGTTAAGGAAGTTGCTTCTGGTTCAACATATCCCTCAGGAACTTTTTTTTTTTTAGTTTAGGAATTTCCTAAGCCAAGGTAATAGATTTATATGAGGCCAACAAATTATACTGTAAAAGTAACAAGATAGGATTGTCTTATTTCTGTATGGTGGTGAGCCTCTATTAGATGCTGGATACTGCCTGGGCTAGGTAGCCTGTGACAAATACATCCATTCTTGTGGAAGTCCATCTTAAACAGTCTTTCATCTTAAATTGGTCCTTGTTTTATGTACTTCATGTTTCTCGATGGACTGATAATTTAACAATATGAAAGTAGATTAGAACTTGATTTATCTTAATCAGTCCAAAGTGTCTTGAAGTAGTCATCTCAGCTAAGCCCACGGATCCTGCTTTTGATACTGTTTTGGCTTCAGAGAGATTCTGCTCCCCACTGAGTTTTCCAGTAATAAAAGTCATATAATCACTAACTATAGGAAGCTGAACTGACTGGGGTGTGTGTGTGTTTTAAGAGAACAATGACTTTTCTAGGTGGCTAAGGAGTGGAGAAATTTGTGTTTTGGAAAGCTAATGGAGCAGTTGTTTTGTGTGAAGATAACTGTAGAAAAATACAGAAGAGAACATGTAAAGAATATGGAGGTTCTTGGGTACTATAGTGCTTTTTTGATCTTAGAAAAAAAACAAAAAAAAACAAAACACAACAGACTTGGCATTTGAAGAAAATCCCATCCTTATTTAGCTTTTGTACTTGTTTTTATACCTCAAAGTACCTTGTTCTTATACCTCACTACAAGGTTGATGATTTCTTTTGTTGAGGCCTCAACTCCATCAAGTTTTTATACATGTAACATTGATTTAGCCAATTATATAAAGGTATAGCAAGATATTTGCAGCACCTGGTTAAATTATTTTGTGGTTATAAAGTGTTTATGTAATTCTGTAGTGCTTGGCTGAATATCTAGAATTAGGCATAAGCTTGGAAAGGTTTTATTTCTAATCCATCCTAAACATAGCACACGTTACTGTGATCTGGACTATTAAAATGCAAGGTCTAATTACCAAAAGAAAACATTTTATTACTTAAAAGTATGATTTTATTAAGACTAATGAAGACATTCTTTTTTAATTTCAACAGTGTACAGACCATGACCTGGATTACGGAACTGAATGTTTGCATCTGGCTCTGAAATACTGTAAAACAAATGCGAAACTTGTTGAAGGAACAGCTGACCTCTGGAAGGTAAATACAGTAATAATTTCTATTTTGTTATACATCTGTTTATATTACAAAAATTGACACTTCAGCAAAATTTAATATAACCGTAAAAGTTCAAATGTGTTTTAAAGTCTAATAGTTAGGCTGTCTCTTCCAAATTTTCAGAATTATGGAAATATGCAAATGTTAGATAAAAATTAAGAGGCCAACTTTCTTTGTGTAAATACTCAAAGAAATAAAATTTATACCTTCAGGAGCTTGAGAAAGTAAAGGTTCTTCCCACACCACCCACTGATCATCATTCTTCATGCGGATCAGCAGTAGCCCTTATGTCTTGAAGTAGGAAAATCATTGAAAAAGATCAGAGCGTGGGTTAAGGTTCTCAACTTTTGCAGCATTCATATTGCTAGACAAGATAATAAGAAAGATAACAGGGTCTATGATAATAGTAGCTACTTTTTGGGAAGCTATTTTCAAATAGAAGTAGGGAGCTTAGTCTGAAATTTAATTTAAATTGAGAGAGTAACTGATTTGGTAATGGCTGTGGTATTAATATTCGCTTAAATCCATCATTGCGGTTGGAGACCATGTCACAAGTGTAAATTGCTAAAAGCATGGGTTAAGTTTCTGATAACTCTTCTGCATGTTTACTTGGATTTCAGAAAGCAAAATGCAAAATGAAGGACATTTATCCTGAACTCTAATACTGTATTCTGGCTTCTGGAAAGAAAAACAGCCAGCTTTACATTTACAAAAAAACCTCTATTGCTTTACTTAGTCCTCTGACCTTGAGTTGTCTTATGTTACTGCCTCTACCATTACCTATTAGGTGAATTTGGTTGGGTTGTTTTACTTCTTTAACCTCCCATTGTCTCTTTAGTCATAAAATAATCACCACACATGCTAAGTTACACTGCAATTCAATGGAAAAAATAAGTATTAGTAGGTATTAATATTATTAAAATTTCTGGTCCTTGTCAATAACATATTATTTGTTCATGTTAATTACCATATCTCCTAACACTGTTTTCGTATAACATAGGCTTCCAGTATTTGCTAAAATTCCAACAAATACTGCATATTTTATAGTTAAGGTTGTGCTAACTTTGAAATTCCTACTAAAATTCCTACTAAATTCATTTTGGTTTTGGATTATTATGAGCAGTTTTGAGCTCATTGTTATAGACAGACTTGAACAGATGTTAAATGAGATAATAGTCTGAGAATCTGTTAAAACTATATATGTATATCTATAAAACTAAGAATATTCTTTTATGAAATTAGCTTTCACCTGCTTCCTCTAAATCCTTTGCCTTTTTTCATCTACTTTTTCTATGAAGGCATCACATTTTCTCTGATGACAAATACCATTCTAGCAACACTTCTAGAACAGTTCATTACACTCAGTAAGACTGGAAATTTTAGATCTCATCAAACAAGCTTTTAAATTTTTTGTTAACATCATTGTCTGATAATCTATTTGTTCCTAACAACTGACAAAACAGGTATGTATTCAGGTGCCAAGTGACATGTCCCTGCTGTTTTAAAATATTTTGCTTCATTGTTTTGGATTGTGGAACATTATTCTTTCTCAGTAGCTGTTGTGTCATGCAATTTTTAAGTGTTCCCTTTTTTTGTATTCATAAGTTGAAGGATCTGGAAGCAGCTCAAATCACTCCATCTGTCTCTGACAGTGAATTTCCTCCAATGGGACATGATTTCTAATAATATGACAATAAATCTTACACAGAAAAGTAATTTCCTGAATCTGCAGTTCAAATTTCCTGTGCAATTTAGCAGCAAAATTTAGTTATGCATTGGTTGCATACAATACTTCTTTCAGTATCTTTTTAGGGAGATAATCTTTCAGAAACAGATTATTGTCTGCTTTCCTATTTGGTCTTCTAAGAGACATATTGTGTTATGCATATTTGTATTAAATTTTTGGAGGGTTTTTATATTACTTTTTGGAGGGTTGCATTGTTTTTGTTGCAAAATATTGTGCTTACCTGAAAGGTGACAAAATATACCTATAATGTTCAGTTTGTTCTTTACGTTTATTTAGTTCTTTGCTATCTTTAAGTTCTACTGGTGCCCAGCAGGTGAAATGTAGTGTTTTAACTTAGAATGACAAAATACTTCAGATTGAAAGAAACAGCTGGATGTCATCTGGTCCAACACGGTACTAAAAATGGGGCCAGGTTAGTTAGATTAGGCAGCGTAAGGCTTTGTCCAGATGGGTTTTGAATTAATGCAAGGACGGAACTTCCACATAGTCTCTAGAACAATTCCAATGCTTATCCACCCTTTTAAGATACACTTTTTTTTTATTATTATTTTTTTTTAATATAAGATCTGATCAGCATTTCCCTTTCTGCCTCTTGCACTGGGAAAGGATGAGAGGGAAGCAGCAAAAGGCTACAAGAAAAGTCTAATTTACTCTTCTCTATAACCAGTAATGTGACCTGTTCTCACCCTTAATCTTCTATTATTCAGGCTGAAAAAAACAAGTTCTTCACACCATCTTAGCACTCCTGTGCTCGGACTCATTTCTAGTTTGCCAATTTGCCAGTGCTTTATACTGGAGAGAAATGGGAACAGTACTCAGGTGTGTTCTCAAAAGTGCCGAGTACAGGGGAATAATCACTTTATAGACTTGCTGTCTCCTTTTTTACAGCCCAGTTGGTTGGACTCCTCAGCAAGGCTCCACACAGTTATCCGGGAAGTTTGTTAGCTGGTGATGTGATGGAGAATATCATGGAAAGGAGTTCCAGCCAGAAAAGACGAAATATTGTGGATCAGTTGAAAGAGTCTCAGTGTTGACAGTAGTGTGCAGTGCATGGCAGTAGTAACAGCACCTATTTATGTGCAAATACTGTGCTGCGGGTAGTGCAGAAAAACTAATCTGCTGTACAAAGTATGAATAACGGTACTGGTGCCATATAATCAAAGTACCTATACCTACTTACATCCTATTCCGTATCTTTTGTAGCTAAGGGTCAGCGATGCCTTGTATAGCTTGTCAGGGCATTCAAAGTCAAGGGCATAAAAATGATGAGGTCTGCGAAACAGTAAATTGCTTCAGCAGCAAATTGATGTATAAGTTTAGAAGCTACAGAGGAATATAGCTCCTTTCTGCTTGACTAGCACCCTGGTATTGGTTCTCGCTGTACCATAGTGTTTAGCCGTTCTGTACCAGAACCCCTGTACCAGCTCCCTGGCAGGTGACAGGGAGCAGTACCATTAAAGAAGGCAACACTTCTGCTCTGTTTGTCAGTTTAATGAAGTGCAGAAGATGGCTAATTTTCTTAGCGCTTCCCTGTGAAATTGTTAGGAGCTGTTGCTATTTGTTACCTTTCAGAAGCAGGATTTTCTTTCCTTAGGTGTCACAATAATGTGATTTGTAATATGTGGTTGTTTTTTTTTTTTCTATGAAGTTTTTTGATGCTAAGATACATAATATTATATATACCAAGAATTGATGTAGTCCCAATGGCTTCAGTCGTTCCTGAAATGATGGCACTCTGGTAGAACTGTTAGAATCACAGAATGGCTGAGGTTGCAAGGGACCCCTGGAGGTCATCTGGTCCAGCCCCCTTGCTCAAGCAGGGCCACCCAGAGCAAGTTGCCCAGGACCACGTCCAGGTGGCTTTTGGAAAATCTGCAAGGAGAGACACTCCACAATGTCTCTGGAGAGCCTGTGCCAGTGCTCAGTTACCTCACAGGAAAGAAGGGCTTCCTGATGTCCAGAAGAAAACTCCTGCGTTGCAGTTGGTGCCCAATGCCTCTTGTCCTGGCACTGAGCACCAGTCTGCTTCCATCTTCTCTGCACCCTCCCTTCAGATGTTTATACCCACTGATAAAGTCCTCCCAGCGCTCCTTTTTTCCTTGGTGAACAGTCCCAGATCTCATCCTCTCTTCATGGAAGTGCTCCAGTCTCTTGATCATCTTGTTGCCCTCTGCTGGACTCTTTCCAGTATGTCTGTGTCTCTCTTGTACCGGGGGGCCCAGAACTGGGCCCAGTTCTCTTGGTGCAGCATCACCAACGCTGAATAGAGGGGAAGGATCACTTCCCTTGACCTGCTGGCCATATTTTGCCTAATGCAGCCAAGAATACCATTAGCCTTCTTAGCAGCAAGGGCACATTGCTGACTCATGCGGACTAGCATCTACTAATGGTGCATAAAAAATAGTATTCCAAGTCACTTATAGTTCAAGGTAGTTTGTTTATTTTCTGTAAGAAATTACAAAATTAAAATTTTTTTTTAGTGACCACAACCAAGCAGGAACAGTTTGATGTATTTAGTGTTATAATATTTATAAGTTGCATTATAAATGTAGTTACATAATTGTAACTATGTATAACATATTTAGGATTGGGATGTCCAAAAAGGAAAAAGAATGACACCATCAGCACAATGATTTCAGTTTGTCTGTACTTGACACCTATTGAAACAAAATGCCCTTAAATATTCTGGGCAATATCGACTTAAATCAGGTATGAAATCATGTAATAGAATGTAATTGTTGGAGCCGTGTGTGTGTAAAATGCAGATAAAAATATCATTGTAACAACACTTTAAAAAGATCAATATACACATATATGTTGATTGTGTAAAAATCATCACCATTTCTAGAAAGATTATTTTCTAATCCTACAAAAATATCCCATACAAGGCAGATCTGTTTGATACCTTAGCATAACAGAAGGAAATACATCATTAAACTAAAATGCAGCAAATTTTGTATGTGTGATCATACCTTTACTATCTTTGTTTGGTAAAGAATTATGTATTGCATTTAAAATACTGTTTTGTAATCCCAAAATGGGATTTTTTGTTTGAGTTTGAGGAAAACTTTTAAACATTAAGAGAGAACAGCTTTGGGGAATTTTTAAACATCTACCTGGCTAGTCAAAAGCTGCAGCCTGACTATTGAAAGTGAAGGTGATGCTGCAAAACAAAACTACAAAATCCCTAAATCAACAAAACAAAAAAAAAACTTGGCCAACAATTTTGAGCTTTTTTCCTAATATAGCAGATATTGATGGATTCCATATAACATAATAGCTTTACTAGATAGATACAGTATAGTTTGTTTATAATACAGAAAAGTAGAGAGATGTTTAATAATTGAGACTATTCTGCCTTTGGGGAATAAGCGGCTGATGCTTAATATTCTTCAATAGCAAGGTATTTGTGTTGATTTAATATGTGACACAGCAATATTCTGGAATAATGTTCAATAATGTTCAAAAGTCTTGGAACACTGGATGCTGAAGAGGACCAATGAAAATTAATGTTATCACAAATAATGTAAAATCTGAGTAATTAGAAGTTTGAATGAATTTGACTGTGAGTTGAGTCAACAAAATAAGGGGTACACTGCGGAAGTGTTTATCAAAGAGTTAACGGACTAATGTAATTAATGTCAACCAACTTTACTTATTTGTGAAATTTATTCCAAACCTGTCTTACAAGATCATAGTGTTGGCCTCATAAAGATGGTAGTGCTAATGTAATGCTCAGTTGGCAAAGTTCGACTTGTTGCTACATGGTGTCTTAATTAAAAATAGGATGACTGTAATTGTTCTAGTCATTAAATAGATTTAAAATTGGATAACTGAAACATTTCAAAAGATAATTCTTACCATGTGCATTTCTGCATTAGCTGCTATAGTCTCTGTTTAACATAGGTCTGATACACTTCTACTGATAAAGCTTGGAGAGGACACACAGTTTGAAGGAGATAGAAGTAAAAAGATAATTGATCAGAAGTAAACTAAAGCA
Organism: Aythya fuligula; assembly: GCF_009819795.1. Taxonomy (NCBI): domain Eukaryota; kingdom Metazoa; phylum Chordata; class Aves; order Anseriformes; family Anatidae; genus Aythya; species Aythya fuligula. The sequence goes on along the minus strand of NC_045560.1, from coordinate 31,124,899 downwards.
AAAGATATGTTTTCATTGCAGCCAAATATCAAGAGGTATGACTAAAAGCAAAAAACACATGGGTCTTATCTGGAGAATTGTTCTAGACAGGCAGTGCCTTTGGAAAGTGTGGTAGGGATAACAGAATATAGCAAGTTTGCACTGAGGGCAAAATACCTTGTGTCAGCCATGGATATGGAAACAAGAGTCTCATTAGCCATAATAGTCTTACACTACTGAGAAATAACTAGGCTTCTCCCTGGCTGTTTTTTATGATCACAAGTCCTTTCAAAATGAATCTGTTTCATGATAAAATTGTAGAATAGAAATACATTTTTTTAAGAGATTGTGGAAAAGGATACATGAAAATAGTTGCCACATCATAATATCATGATTCTTTAAAGGTTTAAACATAGGTGTAGGTTTCATGTGAATTATAAGCAGATCTAAATATTTTAAAAATTGTTTCTCTCAAGTCTCCAATAATTTCTGCAACTACTGTTCTTATGACTTGCTAGTGATATTTTACCATAATTAAGAAATTGACAATATCATTTCTTTATGGTATTTCAAATTTAAAGAATTGCCTTCAGGGCATTGTTTTATTGGTTTTACATTCCTTCCTGCTGTGTTAAATCTAATGAGGCTTGTCTGTCCTTTAGGTGACCTACAAGCGGGATCTGTATGCAGCTGAATCGATTATTAAGGGTATGTGTTTGTCCTTGTGGCTGTCAGTTTGCATATTCCTGGGTTTAATTTAGAATTTCATATGCTGTTGTTTTAAATGTCCTTAAGAAAAGTTTCATGATGAATAAAATGTGCTTAGGGAAGTTGTTTTTGCTATCTGGGATGCTTATTTTATATTATGCATTATTTACCTTTATTATTTACTTTACTACTGTTAGAATGGAGAACCGTGTAAAAAACTGTGTGCATAGCAGAATCAAATAAAGATTAATTTTGAATGGCTTATAAGCAATAAACAAATATGTTTGGTTTTGAGTTCCAGTTCAATTCTGAATATGTTCCATCTTTCTAATCTAAGTAGTAGACTGAAAAACATACATTAACTCTTTAGGGCTCTTCATTCTCTTCCGTACAATGACTTATTACATAAATTGATATAACAATGATATGATATTGAGAGACGTAAAATAATGGAGTATGGTTTGTTGGACTGGATTTTAACCTTTTCCTGTGCTGATACAGTGGTTTAATAGTGTAAAGGCTAAGTTTAATAGCAGTCTAGGGACTAGATTTAACACAATCTAGAAAAGGAGTCTTAAGCACTTCATAGTGAACACATTGATGGTTATTGTAGACCGATAGACACTGTGACTCTGCTTGAGTCCTTGTTGAGAACTGAGGGATAAACTAAACTGGTGAAGAGAGAGGGACTTCAGATTAAAAGTGTCCTTCTAGAGAGCGGAATGTGGTTACTGTTGAAGAAAAGAGAGCAAACCCCATGTTGTCTTAGGTCACGGCGAGTCACTGTGGTGGCTCATGTTTTGTTACAAGATCCAGTGTAAGTTTAGCTTCTGGCTTGTGTAAATTAGTCCATTCTGAGTGCAGCTCTGTCATTGTAGACAAGCTAGAAAGCTTAAACGTAGCTCAGATGTTGTTATGATGTTCTGCATACTGCTTCTCTTGACCTCCAAGAATGCAACAAATTTGAAATTTCTGGTTATTATGGTAAACAAATGCTGCATATTCTAATATATGCATTTCTTGAACTACCATACTGAATTTTTCAGGAATGTGCTATGGAGATAGGATACTGGAAACCTCAGAAGTTCTGGTTTTGTCAGTGACTTAGCTCATGTCTTCAGAGCTGCCAGCCTGGAATTCTGGAAAATCTTGCATTGAGTAGGATTCTCAGAGGCAACGGACTATAGCTTTCAGATTTGAGATTTCCAAGCATATTAAAGGCAAGGTGACTAGAGTCATCAACATGAATTTACAAAGGGAAAATTATGCCTGACTAGTTATTAATTTCATCATGGAAGGCTATCTTTGTTGATGAGAGGAGAGCAGTGACTACTGTTTGTCTTGTTTTCAGCAAGACTTTTGACATACTCTCTCATAATGTCCTCATTGTCAAACTGGTGAAGTACAGACCAGAAAGGTAGACAACAATTTTGGGTTCCCAGTGAACAATAAATTGAACAGGAGCCAACAATGCACCTTTGTAGCAAAGATGATCTGACAGCCCCCTGGAGTACATCGGGCTAAGTATTGCCAGCAGGACAAAGGTGGTGATTATTCACCTCTCCTCAGCCTTGGGGAGACACATTTGGAGTGCTGGGTCCAGTTTTGAGCTCCCCAGTGCAGGAATGATGTAGACATACTGGAACAAGACAATGAAGGTAATGAAGGTAGTGGAGCATATTTCATGCCATTTTCATCAGCTGTTCTTGAGTTACTGAAATTGCTTGAGCTAATATTTTCAAAACAGTATTTTTAAACAGTTTGAGCTTATGGGATGTTTTGGAAATGTAGATGTGGTCTGATTTCAACTGGAAAAACATTTTCCAAATGTGCATTTTCTCCAATTTGTCCACTTATTTTGATATAGCTACAGACCTTATTAGACATTTACAATCTTTATGCAAACAGATTTCTTTCTGCCACTAAGAGTTTTTTGCAAATAAAATCTAGGTAAGTTCTTGAGTTGACCAAGCGATTATCAAAGCATTTTTGCTGAAATTAGTGTGTTCTTGGAAAATTAGTAGTAGTTTTCACTTAATTTTAAGTGATGTTTCCGTGGATAAAACAATTCAATTTGAATATAAATTTTAAAAGCTTGCATACTGTTACTGTGCTTATCACGTAAGTGAAATGACTCACAAGAAAACAGCAGGTAATAGAACAAAACAGTGTACAAAACAAGGATATTATGGTAGAGTACGATACAAATTTAAGCCATTATTTTTGTCTTGATGAACAGGAATTATAAGTAATAATTTACCTTTAATGACAGTGTAATGGAACCAAGGGAGGCTTCCAATCTTTGAAGAGTGCAAAAGTAATTATATTTTTTAAATTTCTTTTTTTTTTACCAGTCTCAATATAGATCCCATTCCACTAGTCATCTATGCTTGTCCATAAACTAACTAATGATCTGACTTGTCCCCAGTGAGTTAAGTTCATTTAAATCATAGGTTTTTGTAGAGTCAGTACCAAACTAGAATAGTATTTAAATATGAAGAAAAAAAATATTTTCCGAGACTCTATTTGCACCACGTAATCTAGTAAAGTGCAAATTTGTCTACACCTGCATGACAGTTTTTGATGAGTTTCTAACTCAGATATTTTGTGCATGCTTTTGTAGTACAGACCTCTTTTAAATTCAAAGTATTACCTGGATTTGTAAGAATTGTCTATAGAGAAGAGAATTGCAAAAAACAATTCTCTCTGATTGCAGTGTTAATAAGGAAATGTAGAATCTGGTGTAGTTGCTTAGATGTGCTGTTTTGTTACAGTATTTGGAAATATTTGCTGTAGAAAGAATTATACTTCTGTGCTTCAAGCATGTTGAAGCCAGTCATGTCAGCATAAAATGGTGTAAATGCCATGAATCAACTGAATGAATGCAATATGTTGGTCATGTCTTGGCAAGAGGTTCAATATTCAACGTGGAAAAAAATCTCCAAATTTCATAGCAAATTCATAGTTCTATGTTAAGTTTGATCTCATTTTTTCTTTTTCCTGCATATTTTTTCATGTACTTAGCATGAATATTCTCAATATTCAATGGCAATTTATCAGTTATTACTGGATCAGGTCGATCCATCTTCATTTCTACTTTCCTCAAACTTAACTGCAATACAAAAGGCAATTTATTGAGTGGTATCATTTAGTATTATTTGAATATTAAGAGCTATTTAGTTGAGAGGACCTTCATGATGTCCTGAGGATGTAAAAACATGAAAAGAAAATCAAAATCTGTGCTGACATTTTTTTTTAAAAGTTCTTGTTCATCATCTTGCAGTTTATTTGATCCTTTACTAGATACATTCTTTTGTAGTGGGCAAGGAGAAAAACAGATGGGCACCTTATGTAAAATACTGCTTTATGTAGCTGGAGTGAGAGAGAGCACCCTGCTTCCTTCCTTCCACTGGCCAGTTTGTTTGTGCGTCCATCTGCGCAAAATCCCCTGTGCAATGCCCTTCACAGGGCAGCTCCTGTGAAGGTGGAACTGAATCATCATGCTTCTTCTAGGGAAACTAGAGACAAGTGTAATATGAAAAAATGGCTTCTGCGATCACCCTTTGATGTCCTCTCATCCTCATGATGGTGACTGCATGTAGTCTTAGCGCTCCTTCGTAGAGTATTTTGAAGTGCCTGCATGTTTATAATCTTTTTAAACATTGTGCTTAAAGATGTTTTAATAGTATTTTTTTGTTTTTACTGCTAATTTTATGTAACGTGTACACACTGTATTATTTCACACATAAAAATGCTGCTACTACAACCTTCATGCATACTCATTTCAATGTATATAGGGACTTCATTAATCTCATCAGAGAAGATGTGTTTTAATTTTAAAATAAGATCCCTACTAAACAGCTTTCTCTAAACTTGCCAGCCCAGAAATTAAGGGTGTAGTTTATTCAAGTGAAAGTCACATTTGCAAAGTTTAACTGTTCTATTTCTCTTCTCTTCTACTTATCACTGGAGCACAAATTCTCCTCATGTTGTTCATAGATACATATTTTACATGTGTGTTTCATTATGTTATCACAGTTGGTACAATCTTTTCCAGCTGTTGGTTGCGACAAAAGATTTATGTAGCTTAAAGTAGAAATGAAGACCTGCATGGTGGTAAATCAGGCTAATCCCTTGCTTGATCTTTACTTATATAGTGTTTTGTTACTGTGGAAGCATGCAATAAATCTGTTTAAGTAACCACAATAGTCTTTTATTCTACCTGTATGGAAAAAGTAAGTAAGTTTAAATGTGCTTTTTGCTGTGCTGCATGAGTTCAGGAAGGGGAAACCTTACATATCCTTTACTCTTTATGCAAACAAGCATAATAAGAGTCCTCCTTAGTTAATGAGGACACTCCACAACAGATTTATCTTACATAAAACCTCATTAAAGATAATTGAGTAGACAGTTAGCACCTGAGTCTGCAGTTTGACAGTTGTGCCTTATCTTTTCCTTCAAAAGGCTTCAAATATCAGATCTTCAGCTATGATATAATATGACTTATTTTTACAGCAGACGGTTGAGCCATGCAGATTAAAATTAGGTAAGTATTTTATTGACAGTCATGCAAAACTTCAAGTATATTTAAGGAGAGAATTTATATTTTGAGATAGTGAGCAGCATCCTATTGTTCCTCCACATTGTATTATTCAGTCATGTGGTTACAACAACCATGAGTTTGCTGAAGAAACTGTAGATTTACAGAAGAAATGTTGTTAGCTCTGTTTTGCTGTGTTGTGCTGTACCTGTGGGAAACCTTCAAGGACAGGTCACGTTCCAGAATGGCAGCCATCCTGTAAGCCAAGGCATACTATTAGACTTTTACTACTAGCTGAATAGTTAACTTTTATAACTGTGTCTGCTTTTCTCAGGACTGCAGAACCCACTACTCAGATCCATGTAAAGTGCTCTGACTTGTTGTTTCCCCTTTGTATTTTCTCCCACAACTTTCTGCTGTGTGGTAGCTACTCAGTGCTGTTTGAGCCTCAGTGTTAGGGACCTGCTAGTGTCATGGAAGCGTCACAGAGACTGACAGAGAAGTGACCACAGTAAGAAAGTGGCAGCTGCTGTGCAGTGTTTCACTGGTCCCTGGAGAGAGGGAGGAATTCCTGGTTGCTGATTTTGATTAACTAGAGATATAAGCTTGGCTAGTAGGAGTCTCCAATATGCTAGTGGTCCAGCAAGAGATCCACATGCATGTGGTTTTCAGATACTGTTAGATCCCTTAGAGATATCCTCAGGGCTGGGGTTTCTGGATATGTTCTTCCTCTTTTCCCTTTTCCCTTCTTTAGGATGATGAGGAAATGTTAGTAACTTCCAGGAATAATAGTTATGGCAGGAATACCTACCTTCCCATGTGGAATTTATTATCTTTTGCCTTGCTAAAAGCCATTTTGTTGACATTGGCCACTAGTGTGTCTGTGACCTTGCTGAGCAGAGGTGCCAGTGATCTTTGTACAGGTGCGTGGTGTGGCAGGCCTCAGCAGTGCTGTACTGCTGGGATTTTCCTAGTTGACTGGAGAAGAGAGTGCCAGTTCCTGACACTATATATGACTTTGGGTGTAAGCTGTGTTACCTGTGGGATGGTGGTCTACATGACAGGGATTCTTTGTGTCGTTTTTGAAGATGACACAGGACTGAGATGTAGCTTTGTACACTATAAAGTATAGTCCCGTATACTTGGGTGACTTCAGACTCCAGCTTCAAGCCTTGTAGAGTGCCTGAAGGCACAGTCCTGTATGATGCTGTGAGACTGGGTTGCAAGGGATCAGCTCTCAGTGTGCTACCTGGCATGTTGTCAGGGTCCCCCGGAGGAGTCCCAAGAGCTAAATGTGTGAGCTAGCAGGGTGCTAAGGACTAAGCACTGGCTCCCCATTACCAGGGAGTCTTCACAAATGATTTGTTAATAAGTGATCCAACTTACTGGATGCACATTGTATCACTGGATGAAGTTAGGAACGCAGAGTGTTTAATTTAATTTTGTGGTTAGTGTTCCAAATTTCATAAGCATCTTCATTTGTGTTTATTTGTGAGATGATACATTTCATATCACCTACTAGTGACTGAAAGTTTGGTTTCCTTTACCTTCAAAAAATGCCAGTTATCTTTTCTGTTAACCTGTTTGTTTTATTTAGAAAATCCATTTAAGCTCTATTAACAGTACTTGTTTTGATGAGAATTATTCAGCCAACTGTTCACTTTCTGGTTTTCAGTAGTGACTTGGTTGTGAAGTATGAGCTTAGTTCAAATGATCTTTAAATGCTTAAGTTTTTATGCTAGAATATTAAGGTTACTTTAGTGCCTGTGGACAGTTTTGCTAGGGAACATGTTCCTCGTGGTTCCATTTGACATGTTATTTTGCTATCCTGTTTATTTTTGAGGTGCTCTTGCATTTTCTTGCATTTCTTTGTTCGTATATAAAATTATAATTATGTAACTAAGCAAACAAAAAATGATTATGGTAATAAATACCTGGCAATTAAATGTCTGAAGAAAATACAATTATCATTTGATTATAATCATGAGACTGTTTCTTCAGTCAGCTGTATTATAAATGTAATTACGTAAGCAACAAGACCCAAATGTTTCATAGAAACACAGTTAGATTTTTAACTGCTGGCCTAATGAGATGTAATAATAATAGACAAATTTCAGCTTTCTAAACTTGACTCAGGTAGAGATAAGCAAAACATACGTGCATCCGTATATTTTTGTACTTCATAAATGTATAGGTATGTACATCATTCACATTCAAGGCAATATGAAGAAAGACTTTACTAATGCAAATAGATTGTTATTTATCTTCTGAGACTTTTCTTAAAACATGTCTTATTAATTTTCCTTATTTCCTCAAGTCTCTTTTACAACTGCATTATGAAAATCTGAGAGTCCTACCATTATTTTTAAAAACATTAAATTTAGCACTTTAGTTAAGCAGGTATGAACTTGTAGAGAATGCAGACAAGGTGGCACACGCCTATTTTTAATAGTCTTGAAGTAAGAAAACATCCTTTTACAATAAGGGTGACTCATCTAGAAATGTAGTTAAGATCAGCCTAATACAAAACATCCTAAAAAAATTTCCATTAGGACTACTGCCCTCAGGGTAAGTATCTTTGAACTCTAGTTTCAACATGTAAACTTTAAATGTTGCTTCTAATTTGGAGTTTGGAGTCTCTCCTCCTTGTTTTTCTTTTCTTAAGGGCCCTTCTTCTCCAATGACTTTTTCACAGATGTGCACTTGCAGATTGGGTATTTCACCCTCATATTTGGTTGTATAAATACTTGCTGTATGGACGTATACACAATTAAGTTTTGCAAATATAAAGAAAAATATCAATATATATATATGAACTTTTTAGAGGTGTTGGGAGTTACTTAATATATTTTTTGTTATATGAAGAACCCACATAATATTTATTTTAAAAGTTTTTTTTTTTGTTTGTTTGTTTGTTTGTTTGCTTTTTTTTTTTTTTTTTTTTTTTAGCAAAGGACTGATCTTGCTAGAGTTAGGCTGCAGTTTCATGGGCAGACTTCAGTGTCCATTAACTGGTGGCTTTTCTTCACTGTGAGACAAAAAATAAACTGGCAGGTGGGGAGGTGCTTTTCAGAACAGTTACTGTTGGATGAAAACAACCCTCTTCCTTGTCTTCTACCACAAAATATTCCTCTTTTTTTTTTTTTGTATGTTAATATTGGTAGAGGCAGTGCCAAGTTTGGCAAGTTTTTGTGGCTACGAAGACATATGAAATGGGTAAACAAAAATCATTAGATATTTTCGGTTACCTGTGTTGTATGAATAACAGTTTCAACTCATACTGTTAAGCATGAATGAACTAGATACTTGGCAATACTTATTTCATTTTTCTTATGTTTACAGTTCTACTGTAAACAACTCTGTTATAAGATACTGGAAATGCCAGGGAGAACCATACTGAATTTCCAGAGCAGTCAGGCCATTGCTGTGTAGAAAATGAAAATGGTGATAAACCAATTTCTTATTGTGGAATCACTGCAAAGTTTAAAACTATTTGATGAACAGAGTATGCTTCCAAAACAGTAGGAATTGTAATGACAGACCAAGAATGGGATGATATGTAAATACAGTGTATGTATACAGATATACATATATGTGCAATTTAAAGAAAAAAATATGTCTGTAGGCCAAAACCTACCCATTTGCAATTAAGTATTTTTATTCTTATGGTATTAATTCTGTAGGATGTGATATTTATGATCTTTATTCAAACAGTGGTATTATAATTGCTTGTTGTTTGTGGCGTGCTTTTCAGGGTAAACTTTAAGTAGTTTGTGAAAGCACAGTATATTTTCAAACTAAAGGTAATTCTGTTAACCTGTACACTTTTTAATTTTATAATTTTGGGTCAGATCCTAAGATAAAGACCATAACAGGTGTTACTGAATAATAATGTGACCTAAAACAGTTTAATGTTGTGATGTTTTCAGGATACAAAAGCAGGGCATAGAACAATTGGAAATTAATTTCAATTTTAATCTAGATTCCCAAAAGAATTTTTAAGGTTTAAGAGATTTTTGTCTTGAAAGTTAAAATACACATTTAAACTAAAGGTGTATTTTCTCCATTTTAATTTCCAAGAACTTCAAATATTTACATCTCTCAGCTGAAATTCTCATATTTATTATGAAATTCTGAAGATTTTAGAAAACACTTTTTTCAAGGTGTATTGTTTATAGGCTTACTGTTAGCAAAAATATATTTTTATTATATTTTTATTTTTAGATATTTTTGTGACACTTTAAAAATGAATCTGCTGAAATCTACCTACACTTACTGGGCTGGAATAATCTTAAATGCCTAACATGCTGTATTATGTAGTCTTCTACTACAGATTTTCTTAGTACCAGTGTAGCAGTGGCAGAGAATCCAGGAGGACTATCTCGGCTGAATATTTAGGTAATACAAGCAAAACCCCTGATTAATGAATGACCTTTTAATAGCATTTTTGCAGGATTGTTATAAGTGTTATTTTTAATATATGTACATAAATAATTTAATTACATATCAGTATATTGAGTATTATTTACATAGTTAATGTTGCTATATAAATACAGACGTGTGCATATGAATTCTTGTTTTTCTGTCATGAGATATTAGAAGAAAGTGGGACTTGAATGGGCATTTCTTGCAGGGTAACGACAGTTTTACTAAAATAATGACCACTAAATTGAATTCATTTATAACTTCATATAGGTGTATTTTAATGTTGCAAAATAGTTTAATGTGAAAATACATCAATACATGATAATGCTCTAGAAGCTGATCTCAGGAAATCTTTCATTATAGCTAGGAATGCCTCATCTAGGAAAAAAAACACTATTTTTTCATGGAAGAAATTCATGCATACCAATAATGTGGAGGAGGGGAATGACACATGTAGGAAGTGCTCAGTATAGTATAGGGGGATAAAGAACAGAAACATTGGCACATAACTACCCAAAGTCTGCAGACAGAAAATATTAAGGGAAGATTTTGTGAAGCTGGGATTCATGCAACTAAATGCAGATATTTTTGACATCAAATATTTATATCTAAAACTAGTAACTGATAAGTCCCATAACAGCTGGTGGTGATCTACTCCATGTCATCTAGAGAATAATTAATCTTATTTGAAAGCAAACAACTGAAACATGTCAGATAAATTGCTTCCTAGAAGTGCCTCTTTGTTGCATATACAAGGTGCTTGGTGTGGGCAGTTTAGGTGCAGGTGTCTGCACTAGGGATGCCTGAAGTAGGGAAGGAACAATACCACCAGAAAATCTTTGCTTTGTTGTGTGATGCAACATTAAGGATTCTACTGTAGAGAAAAAGACATTTAATGGAATGAATTCTGAAATTCTGATTTATCTTCAATGAAGAAAATTCCTTCCACTTTTCTGATGGAGAAATTTAATGTTTAATTGCTCAGAACTATGGCAGCATAAATGAGTTTTAACTATTTTTGATTTCATGCCAAAATATGCTCTGAATTCATGTTAAATGTGTTGCGGTGTTGGGAGGATTACTGCTTAATCAGGTGCAGCTGGGAAGAAGTCAAGAGTAAATGGGAGACAGGTGTTGGGAAGAGGAGGTTTCCAGAGAAATAAGTTTAAGATAAGTGGAGGAAGAGGAAGCCAAAGCAAGAGAGATTTTGATTAGGTAATATAATAAGAGGGGGGAGGGGAAAAAAAAAAAAGGGTAGATGAAAAGGAAGGTAGGTCATGAAAGAGGGGAAGAGAAGTAGAACAGTGGTGTATGGTTGGAGGACAAGAGCTAATGAAAAAAATTGTAACAAGAGAAGTTCTAGCTCAATAAAAGGCAAAACTTTCACCACGAGGACAGTGGAACATTGAACGTGTTGCCTCGAAAGGTTGTGCAAGCTCCATCCTCAAAGGCTTTCAAGATCCAGGGGATTAGGGGGCTGAGCAACTAGGCCTGGCCTCATAGGTGGTGCTGCTTTGAGCAGGAGTTTGGAGATGTACTGAGGTCCCTTCCAGTCTGAATTATCAATTGGTCTGATGAAAAGCAAAATCTTGTTAGCTGATAATTTACATGGTTCATGACATGGCTTTCCAGACTGACTGACTGATTCACCCAGACACAGACTCCTGAAAACCAGGAGTGAAATATTGCGTGTAGCCAGCAGACTTGAGGAAGTCAGAGGGAGCTGGGAGCCAGCATCCGGCTGCCTTCCCTGCATTCCTGGTGGCTATGCTGAGTGACAGCTCGCTGGATCAGCTTCTCAGAGGTGGGACACAGGCTTTGCCTCATTGAAGAGGGAGGCTATACTCAGCCTTCCTTCCCATAATACAGCAAAGGAATAGACCGCCTAAACTAACGTAAGGACTTTATTGGCCCTTGATAGTGTTGATATTTAAATTGAAAGTGTTTTAAACCTCAACTAGAGCAGAACTATTGCTTTGTTATAATGATTTTATAAACAATGATTTCCCAGATTTTCTCTGTACATTTTTCTTGATCATTTAAAAGCATGCAGTATTTTTCCAATGTGTACATTATCGTTACTTTCATTTTTTCATATTTTAGCACTGCATTACTCCTCCAGTGTTTTCACATTTCATCACTTTCTTTTCTTCTTTATTAAATTTAACCTGCAACTCTTAGTCACCATTTTGGGAGTCTTCTCTCCCTTCTCATGTACATTACAGGAAGTCAGAGGTTTAAGGAGAATGGGAGAGGAGTGAGGTGGGTTTCTACAGTTAGAATCTTTCAGCAGCCTCTTGTGAGGTTACATTTGACACTGCTTGTTGAAAACTGACTTATTTTAAAGAAGAACTGTTGAAGTGTTGGTGCCTTTTTGGATTCCACAGCTTTCTTCCACGTGTAGATTTTTGTAATAGCTCCAATCTGACCTTCTTAGTTAAATTACCTAGTTCCATAGAATCTGAGTTCTTGAAATCAGATACACCAATCTATTTTATTATGTACATCTTTCTTGTATCAGTAGGGTATCTGCATTCCTTGTACAGTACTAAATTAACGTGGCTTTTGCACTCTTGATTTCAGTCTACTGGTTGCTTTCTGCTGATAAGAAATTAATTCAATATAGTTTCCCCATTGACCCATTCTTTTAGACTGTAAAGTTATTCTGTAGTAAGTACAAGCCAACTTTGATGCACATTCAGGATATTTTTGCCCAGTGAATCTATGGGAAGATAATTTCTCCCACAGTTGTGATATTCTGTGATTTCCTGTCCTCTGAGAACTGGCCATGCATTTTTTTATTCTCACTTTCATCTGGTTGTGATGTTTTTTATGCAGATATTTACTGTTCTCTCTTCTATCTCTACCCCACCCCATTCTTGCTAACTTAATATAAAGAGAGTCGCTACTGTGATTTTTGTAGACATGCAATGGATATTGGCCATAATAAGTGTCCTTGATTCATAGAATCATTTTTGGGGATCCTCAGTGATTAATTCACTGTTTCCACTCACAAGAATTGTTTTAATTACAGAAGTCACTTTCTAATAATGCTAACTCTGTGTCAGCTTAACAATTATTTTTTGAAACAAGTCTTTGAGTTTACAATAGAAACTGAGACGTTTACTTAAATAATCTTAAATGCATCTGATTGAACTTATGTTGTGTGTAATTATGTATAAGAGCAAACAGACAAAAAAACCTTTCCACATGCAACAAATGTGTATCTTTTATGGAGGCTTGTTTAAAGAGCAGTCAAAAGACATGAGTATATGAATTGGATATTATATTTAGCAGATAAGTAATTATTTTGGCTTTTATTTTTCTTGATAACAGATAACCTCTCACAACAAATTTGTATTATCACTGATCTGAAGGAAGCTGTTGCACAAGTAGGTTTTCTCCTTCACGAATCTCTGAAAAGCCAAGTAAAAGTAAGTACATCTCTGTGATTGTAAACTGTGTGATTAATTTAAAGTTTCTTGTTGTCACAACATGTAAGAAATGGTATAAATTCTGAATAGAGAAACTGAGACCTTCTGTGTCACTTGAGTATTTATTAAAAAGGATTAACACCAGGTGTGGAAGTTACCAAGAAAGAAGCATCTTCTGCTTAATTATGCTATAGAGAGGAATCATACAGATGCTCTTTAAAATGTTTATATTAGATTAGAGGAGAAATTGGATCCAGAAAAGAGAGGTCATTTTCTTTAGCTTTTACGAATTCAGTAAGCCTGAATTGTTACAAATATGTTACAGAGGAAATGCTTTTGTTACTTTGAAGTCTGAATTAAAGTCTAAATGAATTAAAGAGTAAGTTGTATTCTTGCACAATTGTGAATGCAAAGTTAATCAGCCTTTTTGCAGAGAGATATGGAAGTACACTTCACTCAAACTGAATGCTTCTTGAAGCATTGCTGTAGAATATTGATGGAATCTTCCACTGGCATTTAACTATCTTTTCCTTTCCCATTATTCTTAATAATGGGACTATCTTATATTTTCATTTTCCCAAAGATGATTAACATTTAGTAATAAGACAAATCTTGAGTGATATTGGGGTAATTCTTAATTATGTCTTATGTAATGAGATCACATCTTTCCTAGAGAAATAGAGTAGAAGTAACTGATCAAAAATATAGGTTTCCCAGTATGTGTAGTTTTACCTTTTATAGTAGGTTTTTTTCATGTCTATTGATCTGTTTTCTGTATTCAGTTCATATGGGATGTTCTTGTATAGCAAACTTGCTGTTTTACATCTGGAAATATAACTTGATATTGTACTTTCAGTTCTTACTTGGAAATAATTGTATTTAGTAGGGAAAATCACATTTTTTATCTATTACATGTCTACATTTTAAAGTACCAAACATGGGCAGAGTTGAATAACGTTTTCTTCTTGTCTGAATAGCTGTATGATGGAGCAGAAGTCTTCTTCCACTTCACTGATACTAGATCCACTACTAGTTTTACTTTTTTCGCTCTTTAAGCTATTCTGGTACTGCTAGGAACACATTTTTCTCATTTTGGGAAAATAACAAAAACAAACTTTAAATATCAACTTACACACTCCTATGTATATCTATTACATTTACATATAACCACATTAATAATACCATGAGAAACACTTCCAGTCCAGGAAGAAAAACCAAAGAATTTATGTTCGAACAACTAGCTTTATGAAAGCCAAACTTAAAAGTCAGACTGGTGCCAAAACCAATTAAAATGTGCAACATCTTTGGAGCTTTTGATTGTAGAAGCAATTAGCTGTTGGGTTGGTCAGGCATCTGAACCTGTGATGCATTTGAATAAGCTACATATAAAATGACCACAAACAAGGTAATGAGGGAGTAAAGTGAAAGGATTCATCCTGATATGGGACTTGTTTTGATCATTCAATTCACTTTTGATGAATTTGTTTGATCACTCTATTAAATCAGTTTAACTGATGACTTCTAGCACCATTCTTCTCTTGATCTGTGTTTTATTTCCTCACAGTCAAGTTTTGTTAAATTTCTCCTCAACACTTCTAAAACATTCTTGCAAGGTGACATTTGCGAAAGAACACCATCAAGATCCCTGTATTGTACTGTTCCTTGAAACATCCTTAGTCATGTGAGGTAATTTTTAAGGTTAGCATTATATGGTACTTCACAAATTTGAAAGACCTTAGAAAGAAGGTGTTTCTAAAGTGAAGTGTAGTAACCTTGTGAGAGATTTGACTCTGTACAACATGTTAATTACTTTAACCATATTAAACTTATTGAACTGAAATCTGGGTTATTCAAAGGGGCTAATTAGAGGATAGTCAGTGTAAGTAAAACACTGATTGAGAAGCATATGGTAGGGTATGTATAATCTGAAATTGAACACTCTTAGTATGGTCAATAGTTTAGTATTTCTGATAGTTTTGATACTAGTGCATACTAGCCACCACATTTACTTTTAATATGTTTGTCAGCTTCTAAGTAAGAACCTTTAAAGAAGAATCCAGAAGACATTTTGTTAGGGAGGTTTCTGAGAGAGACTGCAGTAACATCATCATGAATCTATAACACCAATAACATGAAAAAAAGACATGAACTGATGAGATAAAGTGAAGGTAGTTATTGCTTGTAAAATACTTTCTGATTAGGTATTTTAAAAGTGTTATTGTAAATTGTGTATCTAATAAATGAATATTTTTGCTGAAAATATCTTACTATGAAAGACATAAGTTGTCTTTCCTGAAATTTCTTATTTACCTCTTTCTTTGGAAGCAATCAGACTTAAATGGGGGCCGAAGCTGTTTTCTTCCATACCTGGGAATTAGGTACTCCTGCTTATTCAATGACAATTCCTCCTGTGTATGAAACATGATCAGATGAAGTTGTATGTTATTTTTGTGACTGAATAAGTATCCACAAGCAGTATATCAAAATATTTGGTCCTATTCAGTTAAGAATGGACTAAAGTTTCACCAAGTAGTCTTTCAGTGAGAAAGGGATAATTTCTTGATCATTGAATTGTCCATCTGCTAGACTGGTATTGATTGTGACTTTGGATTCTGATACACTTTAACTTTTACACATTGCTAATGTCCTGGTATTATTGATAGATTTTATGAAAAGTGGATATTGAATAAAATCGAAATTTTACCACAGGTTGTCTGACAAGTAGAGAAACATTACGGAAAACTTTTTCATTATTCCTATCTTCATGTTAAAAACAAAAAGAAACCCTTACCACCTTTGCTCCTTTATACTACCTGAATATTGGTTCCTAAACCAGCCAGAAGTAATTAGGCAAATCCCCATACTTTTGTTCTATTTAACCCCTGAACATGACACTGTTTACTGAGGTGGAATTTTAGGTAATTTCTGTTATCTCAAGTAGTGTTGAAATTATGTGGTAACTTTCATAAATACTCAGTTTAAAGAAATACTTTTGCATACTAACTAGCCAAATAGAAGAAGAATTAATTTTAGTTACTTGACCATTTATTGAAGTTTTCAGTTTGGTGGCAAGCATTGTTATTCACCTGTCTCCTTTCTCATGGGTTATCTGCTACTGAATTGCTGTTTCCTAGATGAGAGCAGCTGAACCGTTTTGTCAAGGGTCAGATCATAGGATCATAGAATGGTTTGGATTAGAAGGGACCTTAAAGATCACCATGTTCCAACCTCCTTGCCATGGCACACCTCCCACCAGGCCAAGCTCCATCCAGCCTGGCCTTGAACACAGGGGCATCCACAGCTTCTCTGGGCAGTCTCTGCCAGTGCCTCACCTCCCTCATTGTAAAGAATTTCTTCCAAATCTCTAATCTAAATCTACCCTCTTAGTTTAAAGCCATTACTCCTTGTCCTATCACTACAAACCTAGACAAAGAGTCCTTCTCTTAAGATCGTTGCTTAAGGGTATTTACATGCTTACTTGAATGAGATGAGAATTAGAGAATTAAAATACAGGTTATCATCAATGATAACCTGTCTTCTATGGCTTGAAAGCATTAGACAAGAAACCTGGGGTAAAACTAAAAGAGACAGAGATGGTCTGTTGTGTATCTTTCAAAGTACTACACAAAAAAATACTGATTGCATATGTCTTTGGAAAAAAGAAATAGAAAGCATGTCAATACTGGGAGATTGCCTGAGAAATAAAAATAGTAACACATACGTTATGATCGTTTGCTTTTTCAGAACTTTGGAATAGGCACTGTGCAGAAAGGTTTTTGGATGATCTGCCCCAATTGCTCTGGAATCTGCCTTTTAACAAATAAATTGACAAGTAACTCCACTAAGAGCCTTTTCAGAGACATGCTTTCATAATAAAAAAATAAATAAATAAATCTATTTCTGCTGAGTTCACTGTAAGAATTCCTGATTAAGAACTACTTTTCATTTGTTTGCAGAATAGTGTGTTCAAGTCAGTGGATTGTTTTGGAGTATTCTAATAGAATGAAGTCAAAACTGATGATATAAGGAAACATTGCGTGTGCGTGGAAGCTAAATTGACTAGTATGGAATTTGCTAGTCAACTTTATAAACAAAAATTACATATGTGCAGACAGTTTTCTCATGTTCATGTTTGCATGATGCTATTAGAGGAGTATGTGTGCTGTGTGAGCCTGTGCTTGTTTGGAAGCCTAATTTCACTGGTCATTAAAAGAAAGGGGCATAATTTGGCATCTCATGTAGAAGAAGCTCCCTTTGGGGAGCTAAGAGGTATTTTTACATTTGCAAAGATTTGAGAAACGAGCTCTTAAGTTGAACAACGCAGCAACGGAGGTGTGTATGTGTATACCACTCATATGTTTGTCTTGGTACCATATTACTTTGTGTTCCACCCCTTACAGAATATAGTCCTACCCGTACTTTTTCAAGAGACAAATCTTATTTCATTTTTACTCAATAATATATCTGTAAAACAAAATCTCAATATACTGCTCTCTCAGATTGTTCAATTTAAATAAAAATTGATACACTTAATTAATAATTATATATTCTGGAATACTTAAGCATCATGTATTCTGGTATCTCAAAGAAAAAGAAGGACTTCAGGTCACTTTCCATTTACCTTCTGAAAAGTCTTGCATGCTTTCATGTTTGTTGCACTATGTTGCAATAGGTCATAAAGGCATTGGGGATTTCTGATTTTACTTCAGCAGAAGTTCAAGCTGGAACAGCCCTGCAGTACTGCATTTCTTAAAGTAGTTCTAGTAATTCTTGCCTTCTGCATTTTTTTTTTTTTAAACTCTTTAAATATCAACTATTTAGGGCTGCATTACCAAATTTTCAGCCCCAAAGTTTCTAAAACCTTTAATACATAAATCTCAGCTTTGGGTTTTCAAACCATCTTTCTTTGCAAACAAGTTAGCTGCCCAAGTATTTCAAAAATAAACAAATACAACTTTAGATAACAATGGCCTTTTTAAAATGTGGTATTTGGTAATTCTGTTGGATTGTGGATTCAGTGACATTTTGAGAGAGCACAGCAGTGTATCAATTCTGTTGTTTGCAGCTAGCATACATTCTGTTCTGGGCAGAAATAAAGCACATGAGTAGTGGGACGGTGAGATTTGCTGGTGTAATAGAAGCCACATGAAGGTTTTTGGCTTAAAAAACAAACAAACAAAAAACCCACTTTTTTACTCGCTTCAAAATGTTATCTTTTCTCAGGGAAAAAAGTTCCCTTCTTGAAACTTGGATTGCTATTTTCCTTAAGGCAAGCCTGAAGCTGGTGATGTAGTGGAATCTACTTTTTATTTTAATTAGGATAAGATAATTTCTTAGCTGGTGTTATAGCTAAAGGATACAAAATAAATATGTTTGTGATTAAGAAGGTATTCTAAAGTATTCATCAATGAAATACTTTTCGGGAGGCATTCTAAATGATTCTTGTCATAACAGAATCCTAGAATACCTGTGCATCTGGTCCTTCATACCTGGCCCTTCATTTATTTTATTTTAGTTGTATGAAGGCACTATTTATTTGTTCATAAACTAAATAACTTAATAAACTTCATAACTTCATAAAGATTTGCTTAGAATCAGAGATCTAAAGTCAATATGTTGTCTTGATCCTATTAACAGTGTTTCATCTCTGGGAAGAGTTGAACATCCTACCCCAGGCTCTAACTCTAGTGTCTGATGATACTTCCAGGGCTGATTTTGGAATGGCTCCCTCTAGCAGTACACTTCAGCAAATACTTGCAGAAAACTGTAGGGTTCTGGACTCCGTGCTTCACTGTTGAGTGACCTGAAAGTCTGAGCAGATTTTAGTTCTTGTATTGGAAATACTAACTGCCAGTTTTATGCCATTTGAATTAACAATCTCTGTGATGATTGTGGAAGCTTTAGCAGATGGTTAAGTCTGAAGTCAAATTCATGAAGAAGTAATATATTTTTTTCTGATCAGGTTGAAGCTATATCGATATCTCTAAGCAAAAATGACAGCCATCTACAAAACATCTTTTCAGGAGAGTGCTACAATTTTCTTTGCATCAATGTAAGTAGGAGGGATGCACGCTTTTAGTTTAAGTGCAAAACTTTTTAGTAATAGTAAATAATTACATATTTGAATAACAAATAGTTTGTATCCATTCAATGGTTGGTGTGTTTAATATTCATCAAAGTGGACCGTTGACATACTGGTCTTTTTTTCACTCCCAGTTTTGCAATTCCTTCAGTATGTTGTTAAACAAGTCACAAATTATTGAACAAGAGGGATGCAGTATGAAGAGGTACAGCACATGTAGCTATCAAACTGTGCATTGCTATTGTGGTCTTCATTCCTGCTTCCCACTTTGGACATGTGCATGCTTTGCAATCAATATTTGGCTTGTTGTATGGGAACAGGAAAGTTTTCGCTGAACTTTGAGATCAAGCAAGACCCTTAAGGTTGTTACATGTACTTTTTAAAGGATAATGTTCTTAACCTCAAATATAAAATCAAACATTCCTCCACCCCCACCCCCAAGAGTTCTGTATCTTTTTTTGGTAAATGATAGATCTTTGAATACCATTTTTATGAAATAACTGTTTGATATTTTCAGTAATTCTACTTTTTTTTTTTTTTTTTTTTTCGTTTAGGATAAAGAGTATGCTACGGAAGAAATCCAGCAACTAGTGGATATGTTAGAAAAATCAAATATTCCTCTCTTATATCCAGTTGTTCTTATTTTGGTAGGTAACTCTTAAAATTTCCTGTAGAAAATATCTGTAAATAACTGCTAATAATAAAGTGTTACACTAGATTTAGACTATTTCAAGAGACACTGATACCTCTGAATATGATTGAAAATTTGAACTGTAAATTAGACTGTAAAATGTCTCTGCACTTCAGCAGATGTACTATATAGTGTCAGGAAATAAACCAATACTAGCAAAAGGCCAATTATTACTTATGTAGATCTGTAAAAGATGTATTTTGGCTATTCATATTGTGTTGTTAACTCCTTCTTTGTTGTTGTGCACCATCTCATATGGGGATGCTGCAAATGGTGTACTCTCCTGGAATACGTGGTTGAAAGAAAGTTAAGTGGCTTTATTTTTTTTTTCTGTGCTTCATGGATTTATTCAAAGTTTTAAAAATTATTATTGCTTTTCTGGTTCAAATATTAAAAAAGAACTGAGAAGTACTTTGCAATATAAAACATCAAGATGTTATAAGACTGAAATGTGTATTCTGGTATGTGGCAAAAGTTTTTGAACTACATTTTTGGCTATAATTCTGATTTGAATATTGTTGCCAAAATAATTTTAACGTTTCATGCAGATGACAGCTGAAGGTGTACATGACTTTTATTTTACTCAGTCTGTTAAAAAGGAGAAAATATGAGGAGATTTGAACGTCTCTGTGCAGTGTAACTAGATACAATTCTGTTGTTATACTGTCTGACTTTTTAGATAGGGATGAGAAGTATTGGGTTGAATGAGCATCGTTAATGCTGTGTCTCACCAAAGTGTATGCCTCTGATCTATTATCCATTAATAATGCATAATAATCTGGTGTGATTTCATAAACTAATTCCTTATAGGAAGCCATTGAAAAACAGATAAATAATTATTTTACTTAGAGCCTATTTTACCTGGTTTCCAAAGTGTGTAGTCATGTAGTCTAGTGATCTGGAGGCAAAACTGAGAGTTTACTTCTCAAATTAGGCTTAATTTGAGGTTCATGATAACAAGTTATGAAATGTTGTTATTATTTTTAACAAATAAATGACACATCATGAAGATAAGTAGTATTTTACAAAACCTGATATCTTCACTAACTGTATGTTGTTGTCTTATGGACTGAGAAACCCTTATTCTATGGAAAGATTTAGAACTTTATTTCTAGACTCTTTTTTTTTTTTTTCTTTTTCTGATGCTATTTCTGAGGAAGTTCAGGGTGGAGCTTTAATTTTACTGAGTTTTGAAAATAAGGTAAATTCTTTCTGCCTTTAATCAGAGTAGTGATACACCTCCAAATCTTTGCCCATTTACAGGTCTAGTGGATATGCAGAACGTACTTTTCTGGACTGAGAATGTTTTCATTAACCCTTTATTAAGAATTTTAAAAACCATTTCTCTCTGTTAAGTTTTGGGGACATGTAATTAACTTAATCAATTAGAACAACAGAATGGTTTGGGTTGGAAGGGACCTTAAAGATTATCTTGGCCAACCTGATCTAGTGGGCGGCATTCCTGCCTATGGCAAGGGGCTTGGAACTAGATGATCTTTAAGGGCCTTCCAAGCCAAGCCATTCTATGATCTAACTCCAACTATGATCTAACTCCAACTCCACCTTCCCATCAGACTAGGTTGCCCAAAGTCCCATACAGCCTGGGACTTCCAGGGATGGGGCATCCACCCTTGAATACTTCCAGGGATGGGGCATCCACAGCTTCTCCAGACAACCTGCTCCAGTGCTTCACCAGCCTCATTGTAAAGATTTTTTTCCAAATATCTAATCTAAATTTACCCTTTTTTAGTTTCAAACCATTAACCCTTGTCATTTTACACACCATGGTAAAAGGGCTCTCCCCAGCTTTCCTGTAGGCCCCCTTTAGCAGCCTTCCAGTACCTATAAGGTCTCCCCAGAGCCTTCTCTTCTCCAGGCTGAACAACCCCAGCTCTCTCAGCCTGTCTTCGTAAGAGAGCTGCTCTAGCCCCTTGATCATCCTCATGGCCCTCCTCTGCATCTGCTCTAACAGGTTCATTCATAAGTTACTTGCAACTGAGTAATACCACAATGTTAAAAACATTGCCAGCCTCCTAGCTATTCTCTATCCTGGATTTTGTATGAAGGCCTCTTTTTTTTTTTTTTTTTTTTTCTTTTCCCCTGTAACACACATGGAATGTGAGAGCTTTGTTTAAATGATTGCAGCTATAAATATTCTAGACTTAATATTCCCAGAGAAGTATGTATGAATGCAAACAATAGTAACACATACTGTGAAACTAAGTTTTTGTCCCTAAGATAGTAAATCTTGAAGTCATTGTAGCATCCAGCACCATTGTTGATGAAAGTGTATTTGCTTGAGCAGCTTACTGCATGTACATTTTGGTGAACGCCTTTGAAGGTAGCTTTAAGAAAAAATGATACATTTCATTCCTTTATTGTAGTTCAATTGATATAATTCATCCATCAGTTGTTCCTAACAAGCACCTAAAACTAGGCAGTGGGAAGAATGTCTTATAATTAGGTGGAAAAAGTGTTTTATTGAATCTAATTTAGGCAAGTAATATTCTACACTGAGAAGGTAGTAAATTGAAAATAAATCTTTAAATAATGCAGTTCCATTTTGAAAACCTTTAACGTGCTTAAGAAAAACATTTGTATTTCTCTATTATCCTGATAGTAAAAATCTGTGAAAGTTAGATTAGAGTTTAGGAAAGAATGTTGTTTGTTTTCTGATTTAATTAAATATTTTTAATACACAGTTAAAACATTGTGTTCTGCTTTGTTCTGGCATATTGGTCTCACCGTTCTTTGAAAAGAAATAATTGTGATGTCACTAAATATATAAGTGATGGAATTCAATGTGAATAGAAACTAAGAAAAACCTTCGTTAGCCTGTGTTCTTGTGTGTCCTTAACAATGGTATGAGCTATTAAAAACTGGCAGTCTAAAATAACATACTTTGGAAAAGTAGTATTTTTTTGAATATCTGTTCCTTTGCAGGTGCACTTGAGTATTTCAGAAAATATTTCTTTCAGCATTGGGTTGGAAGAACTAACTAAGATCAAGAAATTTGCAAGGGAAGTGAAAAAGAAAAATATTTTGGTTTATGGTCTCCTTATCCAATGTAAGGTATGTAATTCTTTCTACCAGCAAAGTATCCACTTTTGTGATTCATATGATTAATGATAGAATCTTCATCTAAAACAAAATCAAAGGGGAATAAATATGACATGAAAAACATTTATTGGAAAGTTTCTTGCCTGTTCTTGTTCAAAATTGAGAAGAGCCTGTAGTTATAGGAGAAAATGTAAGCATTCTGATTAGAGAGGAACAAATGGCAAACAGTTTTTAAAAGCATATGAAAATGTCACAGTCCTTTTTTCTTTTTCCCCTTTCTACAGACTTTAAAAAGTGAAAAATAGTGGAAGTATTTTTGATTAGTGCTTTTTCAGATTGTTATGCCTTGCATTGAAACAGTGTTTGGTATTCAGGTGGCTGAAAGAAGGTGGCATATAGGTGATGATACAAACACTCCAATAAGAGCCAATTTTTGCCTCAGATGGTGGCAAAAAGTTATCACTCCAGTGTCCTTTGTACTCACAGAAGCTATCTAAAGTGAATAATTTTTTTCTGGATGCGTTCTTATAGCCAGAAAAGGGGACTGCTTTGCATCCAGTGTAAATACGTTTTTTTTTTTTTTTTTTTTTTTTGCTGCTTGTGTAGACAGCTCGATCAGAAGTGAACAAGGAAATAAGTTAGATATTCAATGGAAATTTTAATATAGAAGGATAAATGTAATCTTGACGTTTTTAAATTGATTGGTGTTGGAGAGTTTTTATATATATATATATATATTTATATTTATATATATTTATATATATATATATATAAACTGTCTATCCATAGGTTATAGTTCTGGTATACCAAATACTTGATTTTCCCCCCAAATTCTATTGGCTTTATTAAAGGTATGATTATCAATACCTATTAATTAATACCTTTACAGCCTTTTAATACCAGCATAACTATTTCATATGGGAATATGAAATTATGAATTTATGAATTATTACATGAAATTAGTTTCTTTCTTGTTCCTGAGAAGGTTTCTGTTTTGTTTTGGCTGTGTTTTTGTGTTTTGTTTTGTTTTTCACTTCAGAGGATGTTTCGAGTCACCAAGGTATTTTACGTCAAGTACAACCTATTAGCTAATAACGTGGATCCTCTCTTTGTCTACTGAAGTGAAAGTACAAGCATGTCAACTCTTTAATCAAGAGTCTGATACTCCAGCAAACTCTTGTACTTGCAAACATCGATGCTTTTAGATACGGTTTTGGTTCATAGCTTGCAGTTCTCCAGAGTGGCTGCTGTCACCCTTACAGAAGTTGCATGCTTTAGAAAGGATCGGTGAATACTGGCATGTTGGTGGGTCCAGAGGAAGTGGAAACACAAAAAGTACCTGCTGCTGTGATGCAGGATGCTCAACCTCTTGTTGCAACAGCTTCTGTCAGTATCCTGTGTGATGACAAATTACTTCATGGAGGTTCCCTCTAGCTGAAAGCTTACATCATCGCTATCAAACATACATGGTTGATATACACACTTCTACTAATCCTTGAATAGGGATAAAACGTAATAGACAAAGAATTTATTGAGA
This sequence comes from Aythya fuligula, assembly GCF_009819795.1. Lineage (NCBI taxonomy): Eukaryota > Metazoa > Chordata > Aves > Anseriformes > Anatidae > Aythya > Aythya fuligula. Next base: position 31,100,443 of record NC_045560.1, on the reverse strand, counting down.
CGTGACTATGAAAATATTGAGGTGCAGTCATTTACATATACAAAAGTCAGAGGGGGTAAAGAGTATTCAGAAAATTCCAGAGTCTGAACTTGTGGAGTTAGATTTTGAGTTTTTTTTCAGATGAGTTGAATGAAATAGCTGATAAACAAGGTGACTTGGAAATAGGAAAAAAATCCAGTTTTAATGTAAGATGTAACTGGCACATGATGGTGTTGGGCAAAAAAATTGGGCAACACTATAATGTTAGTGAAGTTCCAACTATGATGATTTAGTGCTATACCCTGAAAATAATGATTTGTATATCAGAATAGTTGTTTTCTATTTTAAGTAGTAGTTAGTCTAATAGGGTGTTCTTATATAAAAGTAAACCGAAACAAATTGCTAACAAACCAGATACAAATTGCTAACAAACCTAATACAAAAGGTAATGTCAAGATACTATATCCATGCCTGGTGGGAAATATATTAATTTTAACAGCATTGGTTTGTCATTTTTGCCATTCAAACTGCAAGATTTGGAAGAGAATTTCAATTGCACATGATGGTTACTTGTTGATCTGAGCAATGGAATAATATTGAGCCTTGATATCACAAACACTTAAGTTCGTTACTATGGTTAAACATTGAATGTATGCTATGTAGGTTTTTACTCAAATGTACTAGTTTAAGTTTTATAAAATACTAGTTTGTCCATATACTACTATTCTGCTTACTAAAGTAACAATTTCTGATGATTGAATTACAGAAAATAGTCAACATAGATCTTTGTATCTGGAAAAAAAAAAGGCAACATTTCCAAATATGGGAATAGAAATGCAGAAGGCTGTAAAGGTTACAATATTATAATTTTGGTCCAGAAGTTTCACTAATAATTGCTACTTTTCACACAGGGAAAAAAAAAAAGGAAGAATTATCATGTGGAATAAAATACACATGGATGGATACAGGAACCCATAGAAAGCTTTAAAATATGAAAGTAATATTAAAATATGTTGGTTATAAAACTATATTTCAAGTAATCCTACTTCAGAGATGCACTGATGGAATATCCTGGAAACACAGCAGTTATGTGCAGAGGCTTGCCTGGGATTAGGTGGCCTCAAATACTTTTGTCTCTGAAACAGCTATCTGATTAAGGCAGACAAACTATTTACCGAAATAGCCAGAAAAAACACAGTCTGTACCCTAAGAAAAGACAAATGATGCAATAGAATAGTTGTTATGAAGCTGTTGGAAACTAAAGTAAACTGAAGTGTGAGTGATTTCTTATGTACACTACTGCACATTTATTGTAGTCTTTTAGACTTTTGAAGACAAGATGCTCATCCACAGTGTGCTCGGTGATTGAGGACATTACTGAAAGTGCTAATTTTTTCTGCCTGGTCTGGTAAAATCAAAAAGGCATATGTTTACATTTTTTTCATTAAAGATCCCTTAAAAGCAGGGCAGGCTTTAAGGCAGTGTTTCCCAAAACAGGAATCACAAAACAGAATGGGATAATCCAAATGGCAAAGCAAAAGGTGGTTTGCGAACTGGAAATGAATTTATGCATAGGTACTCTTACATTTACTTGCACAGTTTCTCCCTTTCTTTCTCTGTCATTCTCTCTCACTTTCCTTTCCTTGTTTCCCCCCAGGTCTTCCTCCTCCCCTAGCAAAAACAGGTAATAAATTCATTGAATTATTACAACTGTGAAAATTTATTAAAGATGCTCTAATTAAGCATTCCTACAAGCTAACTTTGCAGTGCACCATCAAATTCCCAGTCTGAGAAAGATGAGCTTTTTAGAAAAATAATTGGCAACCTTTTGGATTTTCATTAAATAACTACAGGTTTTTACCAGGGAAAGGTCGGAAAGTTGATCAATTTGTCTATGATGTTACAGCTTCTAGGAGTTTAACAAGCTGCACTGAAAATGATAAGATTAATGGTTAATGCATTTTAAACATGACCTTTTTAGATGTATTTCATCTATTGAACTTTTAATTGGATGAATCAGAGTTCTCCCACCACCATGTCAGCCACGGTGATTAAGGTACTTTGTGGTGGTTTTACCCTGCTGGACAGCTTACATCCACCACAACCATTCCCTCACTCCCCTTCCTCAAAAGAAGAGGGGGAGAGCAAAGTATGATGGAAAGAAAAAGGCTCATGGGTTGAGATAAAGATAATTTAATTAAAGGTAAAAGAAAGAGGGCAAAACAATCAAAGGCTGTGTGGAAGCAAAGAGAAAACAAAACAATTATTCTCTGTTTCCCATCAACAAACTGTTTTTGGCCATGTCCTCGGATGCGGGGCCTCAATATTCATAGCAGTTGTGTGTGGGGGACAGGTGTCTGTGTAACAAGAACCCCCCTCTTCTTCCCCTTTCCTGGCTTTTATTGCTGAGTGTGACATCATATGGCATGGAATATTCCTTTCGTCAGCTGTGATGCTTTTACCCAGCTGGGCAGCTGAACTCCACCACAGCTGCTCTCTCCCTCCCTCCTCTCAAAGAAAGAGGGGGAGAAAATACAATGGCAAAGGCTCAAGGGTTGAGATAAGGATGGGGAGATGACTCAACAATTATTGTCACAGGCAAAACAGACTCATGGGGAGATTAATATAATTTAGTGCCTGTATCACTAGCAGATTAGAGCATGGAGAAACTAAAAACAAACTAAAGACACCTTACTTCTATCTGCCCCCTCTTTCTCCTGAGTGGGCTGTGGTCAGCATGGAGTTTCCAGACTGTTCCTTCATGGTCACTCTGTGCCCCTGCTCCACATGGGGTCCCTCCCACGGGATGCTGTCCTTCCCAAACTGATCCTGCAGGGGCTGCCCACAGGCAGCAGCTGGTCAAGAACTGCTCCCACATGGCTCTGTACCACAGGGTCCATCCCCCAGGAGCAAACTGCTCTAGCATGGGTCCCCCACAGGCGGCAGCTCCCCCCAGACTCCCTGCTCCTGCATGGGCTCCTCTCCACGGGCTGCAGCTCCTGCCTGGGGCCTGCTCCTGCGGGGGCTCTCCGTGGTCCACAGCCTCCTCCAGGCTATTCACCTGCTCCACTGGGGCTCTTCCATGGGCTGCAGGTTGGAGATCTGCTCCACGTGGGACCCGTGGGCTGCAGTGGGACAGCCTGCCCCACTGGGGCCTCGCCACAGGGGAACTGTTGCCTGGAGCACCTCCTGCCGTCCTGCTGCACCGACCTTGGTGTCTGCAGAGCTGCTTCTCTGAGCTCTTGTTGCACAGCACAGTTTTTTTCTCCTTCCTTAACTCTGCTCTCCCAGAGGCCCACCGAGCATCACTCCCTGGCTTGGCTCTGGTCAGCAGCAGGTCCCTTTGGAGCTGTCTGGAGCTGGCCCTGACCTGACATGGGGCTGCTGCTGGGCTCTGCTCACAGAGGCCACCCCTGCGGCCCCCCCTGCTGTTCAGCCTTGGCTACATAAACACAATACATCGGTTTAAGTTAGCTGCCCTGGTGATGTGTCCACCCATCCTTGTGGCCATCCCTAGCCTATTGGCTCTGGGGCATTTGGAGAGAGTCGTGGTGCTAGTGACCAGCACTGATTAGCAATAGACAAGATCAAGAGAGATCAGTGCTGTTCTAGCTACAAGTATAAAGCACAACACTAATATGGACCATGGCAGGGAAAGTTAACGCCATCCCAGCCAGACCCAGCACACACTTAGACTTATCCTAAAAGTCTTATGTTCATAAAATTGTCTTTAAACTTCCTTGCTTTCACACCCCAGTTAAGGCATTCTGGCAGTGTTAGTCAATAATGGCTCGTGATTGTTTCTTTTTGTGGATATTTCAATTGCATAAAATAATATTACTCTAAAATAGTTTGATAGTGTGGAGTAGAATTTTGGGGAACAAATGGGTTCGTAAGGTGAAATGCCAAGTTCTCTAGAGGGAAGGAAAATAACAAGTTTGAAAAGTGTGTATGTTTTAATTATGCTAGATACTTCAATGTGATAGAGAATAAACATTGAATTGGAACCGTTTGCAAAACAAATATTATTATGAATATCAAATCTGAGTTTGATCTTCCAATCTGTTATTAGTTACTCTGACATTTTTTCCCTATTATGAAAGCTTTGATGTTGACCTGCTATCTCTTACTGGAAACATAAACATTTAAAATGAAAGGATATTGACATAAAATTTTGTTTGCAAACAAACTGCTTTTAACTTATTTTTTCCATTGCTAACTTGCCTAATAAAAACCTGTGAAGTCCATTGTTTTTGTTTATGGACAGTTTCACTTTTGGATTGTTAGTACTGCAATTCTTGGCTTAAAGCAATGCTTAAAGTCTGAGTAAGCTGGGCATCAGACCAGGAACATCAAAAATTAGTCCTCTCTCCTTGATTCCATGCTATCCCCAAAAGGCAATGTTTAGTAGGTACCCAAAATACTAACCTGTAGCAATGAGGGTATCTGTCTTTTTTCTGACTTTAGTTCTTAATACATAAAACAAAACAAAAAAGAAGCTTATTAAAATCATTAGGTATGTTTAAGAGGCATCTTGAAAATGGTACCTGCCTTATGCTTTGATAGTTCCCTAATGATCTTTTGTACCTGGGTATACTTTTCTAAGGGAAAAAAAAAAGGCAGAAATTTTTCAGATAACTTTTTTTTTTTTTTTTAGAATGAAAAAATGAATGGCTTGGGCTGGAAGGGACCTTAAAGATCACCCTGTTCCAACCTCCCTGCTGTGGGCAGGGCCACCTCCCACCAGACCAGGTTGCCCAAAGCCCTATCCAGCCTGGCTTTGAACACCTCCAGGGATGGGGCATCCACAGCTTCTCTGGGCAACCTGTTCCAGTGCCTCACCACCCTCCCAGTGATGAATTTCCTCCTAACTTCCAATTTAAATCTATTTTAATTTAAAACTGTTAACCCTTGTAATGGCTTTCACTACACACCCTGGTAAAGGGTCCCTCCCCATCTTTCTTATAAAGCCCCCTTTAGGAATTGGAACGCTGCTATGAGGTCTCCCCAGAGACATTATTTCAATGCAGAGTTTATTTTTCTATCTGAATATAAAATTACTCTGAAAATAGGATTTTATAGAGTTAATGCTAGCTTTGCCAGTAATGTTAATACTGTTTCAATATTTTACTGTAGAGTGGGTTTCTCGGAAAAAAGTGTTCCTTACAGGTTTTGTATTTATTTTTTATTTGTATTTAATGTATTTTGTGTCTGTACAGGCAAAGATGTGTAACATATGTGTAACATATTTATGGAACTTTGGGTTTCTACAGAGAAATATCAGTAATTTTCACTCATTTCATTTACTTGTATCCAATGACAACTATCAGTTGTGCTTTAAATTTAATTTTTATTTTTTACTGTGCCTTGTAAAATTCTCCCCTCTTCCATATTGCTTCCTCAGTATAATGGGTCTGGCTGGCATGGAGTTAAGTTTCTTCATAGCAACTCACAGAGTGCTGTGTTTTAGATTTGTGACCAAAACAATGTTGATAATACACCCATGTTTTAGCTATTGCTGAACAGTGTTTGCACAGTGTCAAGGCCTTTTCTGTTTCTCACACTGTCCTGCCAGCAAGTTTGCTGGGGGGGAGATTCTGGGAGGGGACACGGCCAGGACAGCTGACCCCAGCTAACCAAAGAGATATTGCATGCCATATAATGCTATGCTCAGCAATAAAAAGGGAGAGAAGGGAGTTTAGGGAGGTTAGCCATCTTTCTCTTGGGAACTGGCTGGGCATTTACCCATGGGAGGTGGTGAGTGATTGCCTTTGCATCACTGCTTTTGTTTTCTTTCTTTTTTCTTCAACTTCTTCGTTGCTTATTAAACATTTTTTTTTATCTCAACCAACAACTTTCTTGCTGTTACTCTTCCTTTCCTTTTTCTCTGTCCCACAGAGATGGGTCCTGGGTGGGAGTGAGTGACTATGTGGTGCCTAGCTGTTTTCCAGGGTTAATTCACAACACAATTTGTAGCATAACTGTTTTTATTACTATGTTTGACCAGGAAAGCTTTTGAAGTTCTTGATCCATTTAAACACAAAAAGAAATCCATATCATGCTGTACATTGTTGGTAACTGAAGTCACTCTGTTGCATTTGCTGCATTCGTCAAAGTATGATAGCTCTTAAAATTTGTGCAGTGGAGGCATTGGCCATCAAGTCTACATTGGAGTGTTAATTTCCATTTTCATCCTCTCCCTCTAATTACAAGTAGGAATCAAGTAATCCAGCCCCAGGCTGACTTGTGTGTGTTTCTTTACAAGGGTTGGAAGCAGCACTTGAGGTTTCTATATGTATTTGTGTTACTAAGCCTTAAATCATATTTGTTGCTTAAATTGGATTGATCATATGAAAGGCATCCATTACGGAACATACCAGTTGCTGAAGTGTATAAAAATAATGTGATAGTCAAGAATGTAGCAAGTCAAGAATGAAAAATGTATTTTAATCCCCAGCCTGTGTACAGCCCTTAGATCTCAGTAAACTTTTTAATATTATTTGGGAAGATGCAAATAAAACATACTGACATGTTGGAATGAAAGTATCAGAAAAACAGTAACTTCCACAGTTATTTTAAATAAAAATTATTTTGTCATCATAACTGATAAAAACAGTAGAAAATTCTCAGCTTGCTTGTGCTACTCTTTAGATCTTTCCCACCACCTATTTTCCTTTGTCTTCAAATGAAACTGCTGCTCTTTTTGAGACTGTTTGATAGGAAATTTAAATTAATCCAGCCCTGATTTACTTTCTTGTAATAGAGCTGTGTTTCTTATGTGCAGTGGAATGTTTCTTTGAATGAAGGAAAAGCAATACATTCTTATGTAGTAGGATGAGCTAGATCTTTTCACACATTCCTATTTCTGCAGCTAGTTAAGATTAGTTCTTTTAGTTAACCTAACAACACTCATATAACCTTTAATACATTCAAAAATTCCACTAAAGCTAGAGCAGTAAGAAAACAGAACTGGAAGGGAGTGTTTCACACTGAGCTGAGTCCCATGCTGCCTAGTTTTGTGTTCATTTCATTAACTAATAAAGTGTTCATCCAAAGAGAGTTAGGCTTTTCTACATCCCTTATTCTTACTTAAGGCTGGTTTTATTTATTTCCTTGCTGCATTCAAAGTGCAGTCATATTCTTCTCAGAATTATTGCTATAGGATGAAGAATTGAAGCTCTCCCATCCTCCCTTTGTGTGATAGTTTGTAGGTCCTACAAATTTCTTTGTGCATTTGAGCCTTCTTGAGAGATGTTCAAACATACCACTTAATCAGTCTAATTTGGAAGTATCTGTCCTAATATATCCCGAGTTTACATTTCTTTGTTGGGTGGGCTGATTTATGCTACAGTTTATCACCTAACATGGTTATAATGCATCAAACATTTATTAGGCCATTATCATGTATCTAACAACATTTATAAAGAAATGCCTAGGAAAGAATCAGAGCAGGGCAAGCATACATAACACCCCTGATTCTCTCCCCCTACTCAGTTATTGTTAATTTAAGTACTTCCTGAGCCAGAGTTGTTTTCTGTGGAATTACTAGCCTTTAATAGATTTACTCTCCATGTTCTTCTCTAGGGTTCTGAAGCCCATGTAAACTGTTAGCATTCACTGCATCCTGTTGTTGTGGTTCCGCTCAAGTGGGCAGCCGAGCTCCACCTCAGCTGCTCTGTCACTCCCCTCCTCAAAGAGGAATGGGGAGAAAATACGATGAAAAGGGCTCAAAGTTTGACATAAGGACAAGCAGATCACACAGTGATTATTGTAATGGGCAAAACAGACTCGACATAGGGAGATAGTAAGATTTATTGCTTATTACTAACAAGCTAGAGAAGTGAGAAACAAAGGAAAAAAAACAAAACAAACAAAAGCACCTTCCCACCCCCATCCACCCTCTTCCACCTCCTCCCCCCAAGCGGCACAGGGGAATGGGGGTTATGGTCAGTCTACAGCGCTTCTTCTCTGCCGCTCCTTCTTGGTCACTTGTCCCCTGTGCTGTGGGGTCCTTCCCACAGGATACAGTCCTTGATGAACTGATCCGGCGTGGGCTTCCCACAGGCAGCAGCTCTTCCAGAACTGCTCCAGATATGGGTCTGTACCACGGGGTCCATCCCTCAGGAGCAAACTGCTCCAACCTGGGTCCCCCACGGGCAGCAGCTCCTGCCAGGTCACCTGCTCCTGCGTGGTCTCCTCCACGGGCTGCAGCGTGGAACCCTGCTCCACCGTGGTACTCCATGGGCTGCAGGGGGACATCCTGCTTCACCATGGTCCTCACCACAGGCTGCAGGGGACTTCTGCTCCAGCGCCTGGAGCACCTCTCCCCCTCCTTCTTCACTGACCTTGGCGCCTGCAAGGCTGTTCTTCACTCCTCTCACTCTCCCAGCTGCTGTGTGGCGCAGCATTTTTTTTCCTTGTCTTAAATATGCTCTCACAGAGACGCAAAATAACATTGCTTATTGGCTCGGCTTTGGTCAGCAGTGGGGCCCTTACCAAACATGGGGCAGCTTCTAGATCCTTCTCACAGAAACCACCCCTATGGCCCCCTGCTACCAAAACCTTGCCATGTAAACCCACTACACCTGTAACAAACAGCTACATGAACTGGAAAAGAGAGAGAGATGGTTCTTCGCAAATTAGTGTCCTAATCCCAATGTCTTGTTTCCAAGTAGTAACAGTCTGCTGAGATCCCATCGTTTTATATGTGAATTACACATGCAGTGTTTTACATTTGTCTATATTAAAATTCATTTGTCATTTTTACTGCCTAGTTACTCAGTTTATAATGGTCATTCCACATTTCATTTTCAATAAACTTTGTGTCATTAGCAAACTCATATTATTGCTTACTCGTTTTTTCCAGTTCATTTATGGATATTCGTTTATGGATATGTTGAACAGCATAGGTTCTGTAACAGATCCCACCTGATCTGTCTGAATGCTGGTCTCAGAACTCACCATTTACTTCTGCCCTCTCTATTCTGTGTGTTTAGCAAGTGTTTATCCATGTCAGGAATTCTGTCTTATATCGTGACACCTCAGTTTTCTTAAAAAACATTTGGCAAGAAATTTTGTTGAAAGTCTTGAAAATCCCAGTGAATTTCTGGCATCAGTGGTCCACCCACACTTTCAAATAATTCCAACAAGTTCCCTCTTGGAGAGCACCCTGTACAAAAGAAAGATATGTTGATTCTACCATCATCATTAATCTGATGTCCACCATTACTATACAGTATTTCATTTTTTGTTACATTGCCTGATATAGGCTAAAGACTTAGTATTTTATAGACTACTAAAAACCCATCCAGATTTTTCTTGGTTTAAATTGAATGATGATTGACTGTGAGCCAGCAGTGTGCCCAGGTGGCCAAGAAGGCCAACGGCATCCTGGCTTGTATCAGGAATAGTGTAGCCAGCAGGCCAGGGAGGTGATTGTCCCCTTGTACTCTGCTCTGATGAGGCTGCACCTTGAGTACTGTGTTCAGCTTTGGGCCCCTCACTACAAGAAGGACATCAAGGCCCTGGAGCATGTCCAGAGCAGAGTCCTGTGAGGAGCTGTGAGAAGGGAACTGGGGTTATGTAGTCTGAAGAAAAAGAGGCTCAGGGGAGACTTTATCACAGTCTACAATTACCTTAAAGGAGGCTATAGTGGGAAAAATATAAGGAGAAATTTCTTCATTGAAAGGGTTTGTGAAGTATTGGAACAGGCTGCCCAGGGAAGTAGTTGAGTCACCATCCCTGGAGGTCTTCAAAAAACGTGTAGTGGACTTGGCAGTGCTAGGTTAAAGTTTGGATCATAGAAATCTTTTCCAACGTAAATGATTCTATGGTTTGGTGGTTGCTGTCATCCAGTTGTGACTATTAAGGCAATTGTTGAACTAGAGATTATGCACCCCCATTAGGAGCTGAGATTCAGGACTGCTGGGTGAATACCATATAGTCCTGAGGATTTGCTACGTTCCTGCCTTTAATTTCTTCCATACCTCTTCCATAGTAACTGCAGGTTTACAGGTTCTTTGACTGGTCATTAACAAGGAAGAGATCTACCATGTAAATTTTCCCACACTGATTCAGCAAATTAATTGAGTTTCTCTTCAATAGCTGCATCTTTTCTGAGCCTTTACTGTACACATTTATTATCAGTTGGTCCTACAACCTGGCAGACTCAGACTTGCTTCTTGTGATGTGTCTTAGGAAAAATGTTATTGTTGGTTTTGATTCTTTTTGCTAGCAGTTTCTTAAACTTTTTCTTTTTTGGCCCATTTGATTTCTATTTACTGGGTCAGGAAACATGTACTTCAGTTCTGTTTACCTTCCATTACCTTTTGTCTTTCTTTCTTTGCTCTGTATTTATCATACTGTCTCAGTATCATCTGGCTCTTCTTGTGGCCTGTCACCCTGGAGTTGTTTTTCAGCAGGTATCTGCAAGTTTTGTCTTGTCTGGACAGGCTTTCTTCAGCCTCATGCCCTAGCTGAATCTCACCTTCTGAGATTTCTAGTGCCACATATTTCCTGCATGCTGACCATCTTTCTGGATCTGCATCTGTTTCTTTTTGCTACATAAGCATTACTTTCATCCCCTGCATATCTCTGTAGAGAAAAGGACAAAGGAAAATTCTTATGGAAGCTCCTCTGATGTTTATGAATGGCTTCTAGCATACTCATATGCCCTTTTCAGTTATGATTTCTCAATTAGCTATTTGCCTCGTGTTTGTTCATTTACTGTGTTCAAAGGTGCAAATATGCCATTGCTCCTTCAGCGTTGCTTACCCACACACACCAAGCAGCTCACAGATCTTGCTGCAGCATCCAAACCAGCCAGCCACCAAGAGACAAGCAAACGAATTTGCTTACAGACAATAAATATGTGTTGTTTCTCTTCACCGAGGATAAGGGCCAAAATAATCTGAGTGCTGGCTTCTGGTTGCTGAGAGCTATTTACTTTTCAACATTTAGAGATAACAGAAGCAAATCTTGTGGCATCTTCATCTCACTAATATGAAGCCTCTAAACATTTCTGGCTTTCATCTATATCGGTTTTGGAACATCTGGGTCGAAGATATGTTCATATCTCAAGACAGTGTGAGATGCACAGCATTTGAAGTTAGATTAAACTCTACTCTGAAAATTCTCTTAAGACATGGAAGTGCAAGAATTTTGGTAGGGTTAACAAAGGTAGACTGAGGTATTGTTGTATTTCATTAAGAATAACTGTCATTCAGAGAAAGACGTTTAGATCATAGAGAATATCCATGGGTATTGATTTTTGTCTGAATGTTGTTGTGAAGTACTTTCTAAAAGTTTTCCTATCAAATGCATGGATTAAAAAAGGTAGAAAATGTCACTGTTACATATAATTTCAAGCAGTTGCAGTCTGAGCTAATTATGTTTGATTTTAAAACATTCTTTGAACTGTTATTTTCCAAAGCCAGTTTTTATCTGTTCTTCTAAATAATATTTTAACTATATTCCAAACCTTACAGTGTTTCCCACCATTTCAGAGAACTGATACTTTCTATTGAGAGGCAGAGGCATTCACAATGTGCTAAATAAATCCCCTTGATTTATAATTGTTTTGATCTCTGAAGTTTCCACCAAGTAGAATCTTTTAAAAAATGGGACTGTTTACATTTGGGTTTGATTCAACCTGTGTGGTACTGGCAGCAGTACGAATGCTCATTTTTGGCAGAGCCTCTCTCTGCCTTCAACTTTTTCACTGACTCAGTTTTTCCATTCCAGCAGAGATATGTGTTGAAGTATCTCTGACTTGTGTAGTTAATTCCAGTGTTCAGCGCTTATATTTATCAGTCCAGGTGTTGAGCTATGCAGGCAAAATTTTTAGCAAAACATCTGAGAGAGAGAAATAATGTGTGATCCCTACATAAAAGGCAGCAGTAAAATGAAGTACACTTTTTGAGCCTGACCGCACTAAAACTTTTATGTCCACTTGTTCCTTGAGCTGTGTAATCTAAAAAGCTTCTTCCTGTAGTGTGAGACCTTTCATTATAAAAAATGAGGGAAAGTGACTTCAGAGCTAGGTTAGATACTGCTAGTGCCATAGTTCAGTTTTTGATTTTTGTCCTCAAAGCATGCTTTGTGCTTGCAACGTTTATAGCACAAAGATTAATCTGTGAAATTATGGCATGACTGTCATTACAAGCTCATGTAGTTCGTGAGTTAAAATTATTGCTCTTGTCAAAAGGGACAGCATTTACCTTTTTTCCCCTGAGGTTTTGAGTAACCTTTCTCCCTCTTTTGATTCTGCTGTTGGAAGGAAAGGAGATGTTAGTTCCTTTTGTATAAGGTGAATTATTTCTTTTAAAGACCACCCTGTCAGGGTGGGGGAAACTGCTGTTCTTGTGCAACTTTTTCTCATTCTGCTGATGAGAAATTTTAATGGAAGGCTTTTCCCTCCTTTACTACCATATATATATATTGCATAGTGACAGTGACATAACTTGTGGAGGTTTATTATATTGTTATATAAGATATGGGATAGCTGGGCAAAACATGGTACAGTAACCCACAGCAGAGGTGAAGAATCCTGAATCTGTTTCTAAAAATAGATACAGTGTAGGCTGTCATTTGTACTTGGTGTTTGGGCAAAAGTAAAACTGAAGCAAATGTATGACATTTCAGAGCTTGCATTTATTTATTGAATTTTTAAAACTATCCGTAAAATGCTCCAGATGCTTGTATTAGGCAGGAATTTAACTCTTATATTGATTCCTGAAAGGTAGCTGACATACTGCAATGATAAGGGTCTAAAATAATCACATTCAATAAGATTGAAATATTGACATTCAAATAAATGCATACAACTGCAAATAAACCTTGATTATTTTGCTTTTTCAGAACCTGTTTGACAGTAGATGGTACAAAGGGTCTAATTATCTGCAAATTTGAATGGAAACAGTTTCCAGTGAAAAGTTTGAATTCAAATTATTTTAAAATTATTTCAGCCTATCATACTGCATTTCTCCTAGATTAAATGTTCTAAAATGATAACATTATTTAAGCATTTCTTAGATCAGTGACTTTAATCATCCATCAGGAAGGTTTCTTACTATTATTAGAATCCGACTATGGAATAGAAGCTTAGGAGGGGAGGTGGTATAGGATGGGATTATGTTGCACGTCTTCTCCCAGACTGCTTGTTTGCTTTGTTACACTTCCTTGCAAGCATATTTTTAGGAGAAGTTGAGTGTACCAGATGATACTTTATCTAGTGCACATTTTAAAAGAACACAAAGTTAGATAAGGCAGATTCTTAATGCTCTATGTATATTCTTGTAAATTTGTACTGAGCTGTTTGATCCCACAGGAGAGCCTGGATTAAATGCAACTCTAAACAGTGCATGGTTTTAGGTCAGTCTCTGTGGGAGGCTGTGGGTCACTTTCAAGTTTCCATGCTTCATCTCTGGCAGGGAGGGTTTGGTCTGATAGAAACCATGCCTTCCTCTGTGTGCATAAAATTAGATTGGTTGTAATTACTCTGATACTGTGATAGGTGTGCAGTTCAAAAGCTCCTTACTTTTAAGGAGCAAAGTTGAACTTTCAGTGAAAGTCATCCCTTCATAACTAATGGATATGGTCAGAAATTTGCAGTCTGTAAGTCATAGGTCCTTAGTTTTGAACTGAGAATAAATACTCAGGAGATTAAAAATTGCTTTAGAACAGTAAAACAAAATATGTTAAATTGTTATGAGGAGTTTACTGGTGGAAAGTTACTTCTGATCAATAAACTCTGCTTGGTACAAGTTATATGACTAGATTATGGAAGAACTTGGTCAGTGCCTTGCATATCTGACTCAGGCATTTTAAAGGTAGTATGCTTTGACATGGCTCATGATAACAATGCATCTCAAGATTAAATTTTAAGTCCCTTCTCATAAGGGCACACCAAGCCCTTATTTAAAAGTTATGCTGGTATAATTTTTTGTGCCAGCAGCTCCTTATTACTGTCTTAAGAGCTTGAAACTGGTCTATTTCTAAAAGAGATGGACTCAATAGTTCAGTACTGAACAATTGGCAGTATTAATCCTGTGCCCTCTATAGTCTTCCTGTGAAAATAATTTTAACTGGGATATCTCTAGAAGGAATAGCACAGAATTACTTTTTTAATGAAATAATAGAAAATTTATTCTACATTTTTTGTTTCTAAATTTTTTTTTAGAGGTGATTAGTCAGTTTTGTTTATAAACCTTCAAACTATTTTGGGATGATTGACATTGCTCTTTGGGAACTTCTGCAGTTCCAGTAAACAGGTTTGTTTGTATGTCAGAGTTCAACTTACTAAAATTTACTCCAAAACCAATTTTAAGTAGTTATCAGTGCTAATCATGCATTTATTAATCCTGTTGGTGTCAGGTTTTGTAGAGTAGCATGGTAGTAACTCTTAATTTGTGTGTTACAGAAAGAGAAGGCAAATGACACAGTAGTTTTTGTGATTTTTGCATTAATTTTTCAAAAGATATATTTGGAAAAAATACAATTATAGTTGTCTATAAGCACAACTTAGCTTTTTAAGGGTTTACTGAAATCTTAGATTATTTCATGTTTATGTCTTAATTTTACGTGACAATTGAGAACAGTGAATTTCACTACCTAGAATCATCCAACAAATGTAAAATTTTATTTATTTTTGTGGAGATTATTGAACACTGGTCTGTTGAACTCAGGTATATTTTCTCACTTTCCTTAATTCCATCTCTGATCAGTCAATTTTTTGCTTCCATATGTCTTGTCATCCCACCTTTGAAGACACATTGGAAAAAAATATGACTTTCTATCACTTGGATAAAGCCATTTTTCCAAACAATATAATCTCTTTTCTGAAATAGTTCATCCCAGGGACAAGAGTGTTGATAAAATTCAGTGATATAGGAAAGTAGCTGCCAAAAGTTCCCAATTATTCTAATGGAGCTTTTCGCAGGTTGTATGGGAAACAAAAATAGCAAAGGCGTGCCTGCTTTAGCTAGTTACTAGTTCTGTCAGGTGTAGTGATACTTCTGTTATTATATAATGGAAGAGCAGGTATGATTTCACATGCCAACAGCTCCTTCTTACTCTGTTATTGCTGTCTGTGAGAGCTTGAAAGTGTTCTAAAAGAGATGGATTTGATAGCTCAGTGCTGAACAAAATCAGTGGCTGACATACACAGAACCCTAGAAGTTAGAGTGAGAAAAATGTAATTATCATTCAACCTATTCCACTCTACTTCTAAGATTATTCCTTTAAGTGAACATTATTGTCTTTGCCTTCCTTCTGTGTTGGTTTTAGTACTCTTGCCCATCTTGAATAGCTGACTTGATAACAGCTCATCTGAACAACATATTTGCTTTCTATACCCATCTATTTCTTATTTTCTTTCTTTGGGAAAGAAATTTTGTGCAATTAACTCTGCATATTTTTATTCATCTAATTCTTTCTGTTATGAACTAGGCCATTCTCCCCTTCTATTCAGACAGTACATATATTTTGTCCTAATTAATATTCCAGAATTAAGAGGAACCGCTTGGAGGCTCTCTGGCTCAGGCCTAATTATCGCCTATGTATTCCTGGGTAAGTGGGACATGAGAAATATCTTTTCAAATACAGAGACATAAAGAAATGTTCAGGGTTATTAGTAAAAAGCAACATTTTTTTCCCCTCCAGTTGTTTGTCTGAATCTCACTAATGTTCAATCACCTCTTATTTCATAAATCAAGGTCTTCCTTCATGTTGCCTTTTGGAAATGATATTCACTCTTGCTTCAGGTCAAAGTCCATCACAAAGTGCTACAAGATGGCAGACATAAGACAGCTTTCTCTTCACAGAAAAAAAATAAATAATAAAACTACATTTATTTTAAATCAGATTTTTTTTTTTTCATAAAAAGTTGTAGCACTGGTGAAGCCATCAAAGTGGTGTGACCGCAGGTGTAACAATCAAAAGGTGTAAAAATCAAAATCCACATGGTGCAGGTATGTAAGAACTGTGAGTAAGAGTTGTTTTCCAGAAGCAGAGTAGCTGTGTTTAAGATAGTACTTGCCAGCATAATTACGGATATGAAAGATCAGATTTGCTTGGGATAGGAACGTTGGGCAAAATAGCTCAGAGAGTGCTAATTTACAGCATGAGCTTTATCGCTGAGTACTTTGGTGTTAATTAGTTTTGGCTAGTACAGTCCTGTGAAGTTGGTCCAATATGTTCTTTTTGTTACTATGATTTTATCATTGGTAGCAGCATGTTTATTGTTTCTGTAAGCTTTAGAGTGCACTGTAAGCAAGTCGATATTCTTACACTTGTGTTCAGTCCAAGTTTGTCATCTCTGGGATTCAACTTTATTTGGTACCAAAGCTGAGTAGAAGGTACATGTAAAACTGACCAAAAGTCTCAATTAAATGTAGAGAGGTTTTGTTGGGTAAGATTGGGAAAAACTCCCTTAGGTTAAAATAACCACCTCTTTTTAAGGTGCAGGTCAATAGGTGTGAATGAGTATTTACATTATCTGCTAAGTGGGTAATTGGAAAAAAAGGTAATTAGGATTGCATTATGGGTGTCCTTAACTACACTGTTGGACACCTCTTGATGAGACTGTTGAGATAAAGCCTTAAGCTTAAGGAAATAAATGCCTTGCTACTAATAACTTCATGTTAGTTTAACTCAATAATGAATTTAGACGTGACTTGGGAAAACATTATTTTCCTTAGTGTTCTCTCTCTCTCTCTCTCTCTCTAAAATTTGAAACTACTTTTTTTCAAAGTAATCTTTTTGGTTATCTGTAGTCTTATTGAAAATGAACAGTTAGACCTGTGATCAGGAATGCCCTACGTACAGGAAATTGTAGGCAGTGTTATGTGATTGTCATCGTTCTGTTTAATTTGACAATCTCTACCAACAGTGGTGGATATGTTCCAAAAACTATGTGAAACAGGAGACTGAAAGTTTAAATGGACTTGACAGTATGTATTCTAAAACTGCTTTCTAACTGAACAAATAACTTAAACAATTAACTACAACCCTAGAAGATGTGAACTCAATTCTCTCTTCTAACTCAGATTTGAACTTGCATTTTCCTCACTACAGTTGAAGCCAAGGGATTCTTCTTGACAAAAAGAATGTTTATATATTCTTATATATATTCTTATATATATATATACACATATATATAATATATATGTGATATATATTAATATATAATATACTAATATATAGTTAAATATATATATAAATAATATAAATAAATAAATATTTAAATGTAGGAGAAGATCATAGGAAACTCAGATGCAAAAGATGCATCAGTCATGGATTTCACAATGGAATTGATTACCTGATAAGTTTCGAGGAGAAAGGTTTAAGTCCCACCCTGTCCTTGGCCTTGTAGTGATTTGCTTTGGTGCCTTGTTGGTTAGAGAGCTGTGCTTTGAATTCCAGCCCAGCTGCCTCATTCTCAACAGACATTTTAACTGAACCTTAATGATTCTGCTACTGATGGTAGTGCTTATTCTGTATGCTTGCATTCTTAGCTATGGTTCATTGCAGGATGTTAGAGGGACCAGCGTGGCCATTTATTTTTGTTGATGTTGTTGTTGTTGTTGTTTTATAGGAAGTTAAGCAGGAAAATTCTGAGACTGTGAAGATATTTTGTCTACTGAGTAAACCTTTGAGGATCTCAGCAGAAACTTGTTAAAATTGTAACTGACCACAACAGATTAATAAACTATCACTTTTGGAAGATATTCAAGCTATACATAAAGATAGTTCTCCAGTGAAGAAAGGAATGTTTTTATTTGCATAGTTCTCATAGCAGATGGAAGTAGATTTGCAATATGCAGTCTATTTTCAGCTGTGTGGTTTGTTCACTGACTTAGCAAATGCTTGTAACCTGCCCTAAAATTGTGTTTTATGGAAAGTGAACAAAATCTCAGTTTTACATTCATTGTGTTCTTTCTTGTGTGTAGATTAGCACTGCCTCTTTTGCAGTCACTCTGAAGTACCCCAGCTTCCTAGCTTCTGTCCTTTAGTAGGGATCTGAGCCATGAGGTGGGAGAAGGATTAGAAAATAGAGTAAATGAAGCAAATTTTAATTTAAATTATTTCCCCACACTTTAAAAAATATATATATATTGAAGGTAAACTGCATCCTGGCAGGGGGATTACAAGCCAGGTGATATCAGGGATGTATTTTCCTGTAGACATTAGTCCAGGTTTAGCCAAATGATGAAGCTATGTAAGCATTT
Source organism: Aythya fuligula (assembly GCF_009819795.1). Lineage (NCBI taxonomy): Eukaryota > Metazoa > Chordata > Aves > Anseriformes > Anatidae > Aythya > Aythya fuligula. The sequence goes on along the minus strand of NC_045560.1, from coordinate 31,082,237 downwards.
TTTTGTACATATGCTGTTGATGCTAATGAAAACTACAGCCCCCATGTTTTCAAACATTCCTGTGCACTGGTCATTCTTACTTGATCCTAGGTTCCAGATTTCCCTGTAGCTGTCACTTCCACAGAGCCTTTAAACAGACCCCACTCAGGCTATTCTTTTTTGAAAGATATATATTCCAGGTAACACAGTTTCAGCTCATTCCACCCATTTGGTGTTGCTGAACATTGTGTAAATAGTTGAGAGGAGGCAGAATGATTTTCCTGTGCTCACAATCCACCTCAGCTTGCACATCTGGTGTCAAGAAGAAGGGAGGATAAGAGAGAAACATATTTTAATTGGAAGGGTGGAGAATAAAGGCAAGGCAAGACTGAATGTTTTAAGAGATACCAAGACAAAAGTCTGGGAGCAGAACAGCAGCAATGAACTTTACTTTTTATGGGTCTGGCACAGGTGGGGATCATGGGGTCCACAATCATTTTACAAGCCTTAGTAGCATGCAGCACTAGACAAGCAGTCCAATTAGTGCTGTTCCCAATAGGTCCTGTGGGATGAAAAAGTGAGTCATCATATGGTATTCAGCCACTTCATGCAGAAGGCACCTCAAATAGGGTCCACAGAGGAGCCTTAATTATTGAAGTTCTGACACTTGGGTGAAGTATTTGGATTTTTAAATAAAAATTTCATATAGCAAACTATATTTCATTCCTATTTTCTTGAAAAGTGATCTAATGTAAAATTAATCATGAGATGGCTCAATTAAATATAGTCTACTGCCCACAGCTTTTGCATTTAGAATGGGACAGATATTGTAATATCCACGTAATCTCTGAATGTGAGAGGGCACTTCTACCCCTAGTGAGAGAATTCAGAAGCTCTGTCAAGTACTTCATAAATATAGCTGAAAACACTAGTCACATTTTTAATCTTTCTGAAAGATCTAAAGCATTTAAATTTAAATTTGCAGTTCAGATGATGTATCCCCACTTGGCAATTGTAAAATAGGCCTTCTTTTTAATATTCACTCCAGGGATATAGTGAGAAAAAGAAGATTAAAGATGTGGTTTTAAAATAAGATAGGAGGTTTTTGAGGGCTGTGCTTTGTAGATGTGTTTAGGAATATTCTCTCTAATCTACTGAGAGAATGTTTTACTACATATAAAGTATATTTTAAAGATGTGATTTAGAACAACGAACACAAATTTTATATAAACATGTTCTATCCAGGAAGGATCAAGTATTATCTTGAATTGATGAATTTATTATCATGACAATAGCATAAAGCATAATGAAGAGGTAAGACAGGAAGAAGAAAGTCTGAAGCATTAATCACTGCAATTCAGAAGTGAATTGTTTTATGTATTAGTGAAGTTTTATAATGAAGATCGAATTTTTTTAACTGGCTGAGTATAAAAAAAGTGTTGATTTGCAATCTCTGCAGCATAAATAGTACATTTTTTCATCAGTCAGCAATATTTTTATTACTATAATTATACTCAGAGGCAGTAGGATTTTAGGCATCTGATTTTATCCAGATGATAATTACATATTTATTAATCAAGTTCCTAATGTTTATTTTGAAACAAGGCATTCCTACGCATGCTCGTGCGTGCAGGCACATTCAAGGCCTACCAGGAGCTAGAAGTGTATACTATAGCAAGGAAACATGGCATGTTGTTATTATTTTTTAAATGGATCAAGCATCTGACTTTTCAACTATGGTTATTTCCTAGATGGATGAAATACTTTATTATTGGTAACAGTGACTGTTCATCATGACATATTGAAGGGTAAAGTGGGAACAAATGCAAAACTACTCTTTTTCGCTCAAACTGGCAGATATAAATAGAAGTATCTGTGAGGTGGATTATGTTGTAGTTATGCTATCTTTCCCACTAGCTGGAGATTATTGGCATATTTCAGTAAAGAATAAACTAAGATGCAATATTTTTAGTATAACCAAGTAGTTATAGGATGCAATATTTCAAGTATAATGAAATAGCCAGAAACAGTTCTATTAAAACTAATGTAGCAGAAAGGAGTTTTAAAAGTCAGAAAAAAAAAAATGTTTTCTCTTTAAAATTCTTGTGAAATTTGCCTAATGTGATCCTTAATTTTTAGTCTTTTCTCCACCCTGGAATCAACATTACTATCAAGTCAGCAAATATTAGTGGCTTCAACTGAACCCCCTCTCCTTTTTTTTTTTTTTTTTTTTTTTTTTTTCTCTTGTTGACTGTCCTCATTGAAAACAAGATAAAATGATAAATAGCAGTTTTTGAAACTCAAGTGTATCTCTACAGAGACACACTCTTTCAGAAATATAGTAGCCCAAGGCAAGTATCTGCAGGAGTGTAATGCATATGGATTCACAGCTTTAGTTCATAAGATCTTAGTGTGATTCTGCATTTTTCTCCAACAGTTTTTTATAGCTTTTATTTTGTCTGTCTACTAATTTAATTCTTCTCAAAGGTTTTATCTGTTCATTCTACTAGATTTTCCTGCCCATACCCTGGGATACGTAAATAGCTTTCTATGTAGCTTTTTAGATATACTATTGGAATTATTAATGCTTTCATTGTAAGTCAGTGGTATTTATGAGATACTTATAGAGTGATTTATCTCTTTTCAAGTATCAACAAGCTACCAGGTTTAGAAAGTATTTATATTCCTTTTTCTGCATCTGTGATTGATGACAGGACCATGGATGCTGTGCTCTGTGTGGGGGAACACTGTGTCTGGCCAGATCTGGAGATACAGATCTCAGTCTCTGTCATCTTTTGTGAGAAGATTTGGGAGGAGTGAACACACATGATCAGATTTGAAAGAAAGAAAAAGTGGTGGGGAATTCTTCATCTTAAGCTTGAAACAGAGGAAAGATTCTAGCTCATGGTGAACTTTTAGGCTGAATATGTTTGTGTTTTTTGTTTGTTTGTTTGTTTTTGAATGTTGTATTAGTTGGAAGACTTCTATGCTTTTGCTATTCCACAACCAATCTTTAAAGAAAACACTTATTTAAAATATGTATTCTATTCTCTGGCATGCAGAGTAATTCTGCAGTGTTTCAGATTTATTTATTTATTTATTTATTTTGGTAACTTACTCATGTATGTATGAGAGTTTTTTGAGCAAGTTCACAGATGATAACAAATTGGGTGTAGCTGTTTGTAGCTGTTGACTGTCAAGAGCGGTGAGGCCTTGCAGAGAGATTTGGACAAATTAGGGAGCTGGGCAATCACCAACAATACAAAGTTCAACAACAGCAAGTGCCAGATTCTGAACGTGGAAAGGGGCAACCCTGCTTATACGTACAGACTATGGGAAGAGATGCTGGCAAGCAGCCCTGAAGAAAGGGATCTGGGGGTTTTAGTTGACAGCAAGCTGAATATGAATCAGCAGTGTACCCTGACAGCCAGCAGGGCCAACTGTACCCTGGGGTGCATCAAGCACAGCATTGCTAGCCAGTCAAGAGAAGGGATTGTCCTGCTCTTTTCTGCGCTGGTGCTACCTCACCTCAAGTGCTGTGTACAGTTTTGGGCACCACAGTATAAGAAAGATATAAAACTGTCAGAGAGTGTCCAAAGAAGGGCAACAAAGATGTTAAAGAGTCTAGAGGGGAAGACGTAAGAGGAGTGTCTGAAGTCACTTGGTTTGTTCAGCCCAAAGCAGAGCAGGCTGAGGGGAGGCCTCATGGCGGCTTGCAGCTCCCTCACGAGGAGAGCAGAGGGGCAGGCGCTGAGCTCAGCTTTCTGGGGACGACAGGACCTGAGGGAACGGCATGGAGCTGGGACAGGGGAGGGTCAGGCTGGGTGTTAGGGAAAGGTTCTGTACCCAGAGGTGGTCAGGCACTGGGACAGGCTCCTCAGGGCAGTGTTCACGGCACTGAGCCTGCCTGAGTTCAAGAAGCGTTTGGACAGTGCTCTCAGACATGTGATCTGATTTTTTTTTTTTTTAATATCTTTTTTGGATGGTCCTTGTGGGTCCCTTCCAACTTGGATATTCTATGATTGTACGACGTATAAAATATGTGGTTTCTGGTTAATTATATTGAAAGCTGAGTTTAAACTAGACTGAGTAGGAGCCTGGAACTTAGGAAAGTATAGAGTTTGTCTTTGTGTCTGGCTGGGAGAAACAGTGTGTTTAGTTAGGGTTAAGATATATATTACCATAGTATGTGTACTTCAGTATTTCAGCAAGTTTATCTGTGGATAGCTATAATAAAGTTATGCTGTGGTACAGCCTGTTTTAAGGAGTTTGATTCATTTAACAAAGAAAAAACAAAGGCTAAGGGCAAAAATAATGACTTTTGAAAATAAAAGTACGGGTAAATGAGGGAAAAGGACTGTTTAAAGTTTATAAATTCAGAGCTATAACAAAACGTAAGTGTAACAGGTACTGAACAAACCTGTGGTTTCATTTTCACTCTTACAATGACAGGCTTGATATTCTGAAACATTCTGCCAATTGGAAAGTGAAAGGAAGAAATTCAATTAATATTTTAAATGTTTCATCAATTTGTGAATGACAGTGATTGTTGTCATTACCTTTCTTTCAGTAGCAAGAGTTTGGACTAGAGGACCATGGAGATTTCATCCAGCTTTATGCTTCTATTTAAGAAAATGAATTCCTAACAGCTACTCAATTATGAAAATGACTGTACCAGACTGCTCATCATATTTCAGAGTATGCATGTTAAAAAGTGTTTCTCAATGACTGATGAAGATGTTCAGTGGAGACCTAATTATTATCTGAGATGTTGAGGGAAAATAATTCAGTGTCAATTAACCGAATTCTGCAGTGATGCTGGTGTATACTATTCAAAAGGAAAAACTTGCTGTGCTTGCAAACTGGTTGATAATGCTGTAAAAACTTAGATCAGCAAAGTAAAACTCTTAATTTTAAAGACAGTAAAGAGTTTGTTATTAATGGGAACAGCATTTTAATGCAAGATTATAAAGGTGAAATAAAGCATTTGCAGAGCTATTCAATCCTTTAAAATTGCAAAGTAAAATTATAAAACTAATGTGCATTAAAATATGTAGGTTTGCTAAAAAGTATAAGAAGCAGCAGCTTCTCTCTTAAGAATTCTGTATGATATTTCCTATTTTTCACTTTTTTTTTTTTTTTTTTACTGCAAAATTCTTGTTTTATACTATGATACACCAGAACAGGTCTTGGACATGATTGTTAGTTATTCACTGCTGCTTTAGTCCTTTCCCATTACTTCATTCAGCAGTGGAATTACCTGTTCCCTGTATTATTTACTCTGAATTATCCTCATTTCCTTTTCTTTACTATCTGCAAAAGAAGTTCCCACTGAACTGCAATGTCTCTGGGCTACTAATACTGAGCAGTGGGGGTCTGGAATAAGTGCTGTTTAGTTAAGTGAAACCAAAAATCTTGGATTCTTCTAGCCTGGAGGCTGCTCTTGGGAGAAGACATCTTCCAGTCCAATAAGCCCCCCATCTGGTTGTTCTTTTACCCTCCATGCCCCTCACAGATGTAGTCTCCCTCCCTCGACAGCATTTGGTGCTTTAACAGTTGTTCTGTGACTCTTCCAAGCGATGCTGTGCCAGATGGAAGGATTTGAGAAACGGATCATTCTCACTCTTGCTACTCTTTTTTTGGACTGGAATGCAAGACATGCTGTAAATGAAAACAGTATTAAACACTTTGCATAGTGTACCTGTTAGGTAATTCATCTTTTGCTAATTGGATGAACTCTTTGGATCAAGATTTTTTAATGTAAGTAATAACTGCCAGCTCTTATTTTATTGCTTTTCATTGCTTAAGGCAAATATATTATTTTGATATTTAAATAATTGGCAACAGAAAGTTGCCAGTTACTAGAAAAATTACAACAGTGAATCATCAAGTCAGACAATCATTTTTAAAAGGGTTGGAGGGAGAGATTTGTTACAGATCTCCAGATGTTATTTTGTTCATGTCCCAAAAGAAAATATTAGCAGTGCTAAATCCTGAGCAAGCTGGCCTGAACAGGTAATATTGCTCAAATATTGATAATTAGAAATACTTCCTGATGTTTTCTAAAGTGCAGTAAACCCTCTCCATTGAGTCCATGTGGTAACTGGAGCCATTCTGCAGGGTACCCAAGAGCAGTGTGATTCAAAGCAGAGCTGGTGGCTCTGTGTCAGCACTGCTTACATTTTTGTACACTGAGACATGCAGCCTATACCAACCCATGTTGTCTGCTGGTTATCCGTGGTTGTGCTCACCAGTGCAGTTATAAAGAGGGCAACCCTGCAGGTAGTAGAGGTATCATGTGCCTGAATTGAGTACAAAGCAAACTGTGTGATGGGAAGTGCTTCACAAAGCCCAATTAATTTAAAAATTGTGTGTAGATAAAGATCTTCCCATGGTAGGAACAGACCTTGTCGCCTGATTGTTTTTTCATGGCAATTTATTTTGATTAACTGAAGATTACAAGAATGTGGAAACAATAGGCATTATAATTGCTAAGTAGTATTTTGGTTGTTAAATGGATAATATTTTATAATTGAAAGTGGTGGAAATATACTTAACAAAAAAGCGTATTTTATCACAGTAAGCATTGAAAGTTAAAGCCAAGCAGTATAATATAGCTATTATGTATAGTTCTATAGTGTCTGTTTTTGATTCTAATGCTCAGACATAGTATGCTTTTCTTTTAATTTTAAATACCTACCTCACAATATACACATGCCAAGTGATTGATGCCTTTTTTATTTAATGAGTATTTATAAGGCTCATCTGTGAACAATCTGATCTATCAAGCATTTGCTAAACAACTTCTCAATAAAAGCCTTCTAAACTTGGTTTTAGTGTATCATGTTGAAAGTATACCAAAATCATCATGGTGGGGACTTTCTGCACGGGCAAGGCTATACCAGAAGCATATCAATATCTGCATTAACTTTACCACTGAGCTTGAATATTACATGTGCCATTGTTTGGAGAGCACAGCTCCGAGTTCTAAAATACGTCAAGTTGTAGAAGCAAATGTGAGGCTGTGAGCTTGATTCCACTCTTGCAGCGATGTGTGATCAATTGAAAACTGTTACAGTGATATAACACTGGTTTATATCTAGCCAGAACAAGATTGAACATCTGGAATGTTAAGTTAGTGCTGCACTATTGTGTGCAAATACCTTACAAATCATTACTGTGCCCAGGTTAAGCACACTACCAACAGCTATTTCAGGAAAGCTGAGATTTTATTTTTGTGTAGAAAATCAACTTGCTTTGAAAGCTGATGGTTCCAAAACCTTTGGTGTTCATAACTCCATCCCAACAGTATCTGAAACAGTGTTATTGGGGATATGGAATGATCGCAGACAGCAAAACTAATTGGGTAATTGGGTAATTAATATTTAAAAAATAAACTAATATTAAACTAATAACACTAACATCTTTGTGTGATACTATAGGATGAGATTACCAAAGGGGAATTGTTCAGTGATGCATGGTATCTCCACTGATACCCAGATTTGCACTGCAAATACCATGTTTAAAAAACAGGTAGGCCCCCAACTTAAACAGGCAGGACTGTGTGTGAGATGAAATGGCAGAGTTAACATCAGCATGAAAACAGTGTTCAAAGTTAAAAGAGGGGCAAAAACTGCAAGATGTCTTTTAAGAGAACGTTGAGGATATGCATGTGTTGATTTCACTAATGCACTGAGATGTATGATACAGCTGAGAGTGATGCACCTTAAGAAGTATAATAAGGTTCAGTGTGATGTATACTGGCTTTTTGCTCTCAGTTCTGCATCTTTCTGTAGTTCCAGGTCACAGAATCAAGGAGTTGTTCAGGTGGGAGGGATGTCTTGAGGTCATCTAGTACTTTGAGTGTCTCCAAGCATGGAGACTTCACAGCTTGTTCCAGTGTTGGATGACCTTCACAGTAAAGAAGTGTTTTATTGTGTTCAGATTGAGTTTTCTGTTTTGTTGTTGGTGTTTTTTTTTTTTTTTTTTAGCTTGTTTTGTTTTTTAAATTTGAGCCCCTTGTCTCTTATCCTTTCAGTGGTCACTACTGAGAAGAGTCTGACTCCTCCATCTTCATTCCCATCCATCAGATATTTCCACACTTAGATCACTTTGAGCTTTTTTTTTCTCCGAGCTGAAGAGTCCCAGCATTCCCAGTCTCTCCTCCTATGTAACATGCTCCAGTCCCTTAATCTTTGTATCCTTTGATCTCTGTATCCTTAGGCTGTATTCATTCCAGTAAATTTGTGTCTATCTTGTACTGGTGAGCCCAGAACTGAACACAGTGCTCCAGATGTGGCCTCTCTGGTGCTGAGCAGCAGGGATGATTCATGATCCTTGACCTGATGGAGATGCTCTACCCAGTGTAGCCCATGTAGCTCCTTCTTTGCTGTGAGGACATATTGACTCCTGTTCAACTTGCAAGGTCCTTCTCTGCAAATCTGCTTTCAAACCAGCCTGCAGCTTGTGCTGTTTTATGTGGTTGTCCCTCCCTAGGGGCAGGACTTTGCAATTCCCCCGGTGAACTTGATGAGATTCCTCTCAGCCCTATTGTCTACCTTGTCCTGCTGCCTCTAAATGGCAGCACTGACAAGCAAGCCCCCCTGTGTGCTAAGTTAATCATAGGAATGGCTAGGATAGAGAGTTATTTTCAAAAGGTGCTTTTAAAATAAATTTGACAATCAAAGCTATAGAGTGAAAACCCAGAAGAAACTCTTTGGTATGGTGAAAGAGAGAAGTGCAGGTTTTCATCCCATCATTTGAGCATATTAGAGAAAATTGAAGACATCATAGATCTTTAAGAAAGTATTACTTACTTGTAACACTTTTGCCCTAAGTAAAAGTAAGTAAGTAAAGACAGTAAGTGAAAGTAAATTGAAAACACACCTGCAAGACAAGAAGCATGTGTAGGGAGATACAAGAAAGATAGACTTCTTTATGTGAGAAGCGATTATAATTGTCAGAAGTAAAATCAAAAAAAACATTTTTTAGATATCATTTATAACAATTTAAATCTATCAAGGTATATCGTAATTTTCTCTGCCTGGGAGATAACCAATACAGAATTGCATACAGTTTTTTAATGCAACAATGTTTTTGATATGCATTGTCTTTAGTGACTATTCAAGTAATTTCAGGTTAGGTGCTGTTTTTATGAAAAATAAAAGTCCATAGGACTTGGTTTAGCGTTTTGCTGCTTATATATCAAATCAAGTTATGTTCTTCTTCAGAACAGATTTTTTAAAATCCTTCTCTCCCACAGAAGAATTTTTCTCAGATAAATGAGCTTCTGCAACAAATAGAAAATGTTTTATGGAGTATGAAAAACAAACAAACAAACATTCCTTTCTATATTATGATCACTTCATTTGTGCATCCAACTATAATAGACAGCCAAGTTGTAGGCTTCGATCTGAAGGGGGTGAAGGAGAAACAGACTTCTTGATTTAGTTATCCATTGTTTTACATGTAGTGTTTGGTAGAGTAAGCCAGACAACTTAGAGAAAATGTATAAAGATTTAGCAAGTTTTAGGCCTAGATATTCTGAGTTTTAGCAGTTTGGTGCCTAAACAGAGTATCTGAGGAGCATGGTGTCAAAAGTGTGCATCACTTGTGGGTGTCTTTAGATTTTGAAAGTTATGCTTCTGGACTGGAGCACTGTTTTCTTGTCCATCATTGACTGAAAGTCATCAAGCCCTTCTACAAATCTACGTCCAAATCTCATATGTTTTTGAAACCTGCCATCTGATTTAAGAGTGAATTTTAGTATCTACTTCATGAGCTGTTCTCTCATTGTCTGGTTTTGCAGTTCTTAATTTCCTGTGGATTGTGTCAATCTGGTTGTCTATATTTAATCCATAACAGGATGTGCATTTCTCTGTATACAGCTTGTTGTGATAGAAAAACTGAGGATGCATTTCATCTTTCATAATACGATTAGATAGAAATTAGCCTTTATTTAAAAGTACTTAATTCAATTAGCCATCAAAAAAGCCATCTGTGTTAGAACAGAGACAAATAAACTTCAGAAAAGGAATTGCTGGAAGCTGAAGAAATGAGCAATTGGATACTAACAGAACACGGTTGACAGCCAGAAGGCTTGTTTGCTGATTGCTCTGTTTTCCTCTCATACCTTACCATTTATTCAGATATAAGGTTGGTTACTTGCCAAACCCTCATTGCAAATGGTTGAAACTCAGCCACAGAGCCAAAATGTCAAAAATATACCAGCCAGTAGCATTTTATGCTCTGCTCTGTCTTACATGATTGAGCCAGGACATGAAAAGAGAATCAAAATCACCCATTAATTTCTGCTCAAATTGGGATTTTCTTAGAAGCTGGGAATTACCTGAAATCTCATTTTTGCAATCTATTTGCTTCTTCCTAACTTAGTAGCAAAGAGAGGACAAATCCTTGTCCTCCCTGACTACTCCTTTGCCGTTCCTGTTCCAAAGGAATTGTTGCCAGCTGGCACAGATTGGAAATGCACAATTGTAAACTAGAATGAAGCAAAAATGAAATGTTAATGAATTTTATTGGTTCTTAGGTGTCTTTTCTTTTTCTTTCTCTTGCAATGAGTCTTTGTGACATTGCTTATCTGACATGCCAGATGCCAGTGAGCTCTATGTAAATGGTAAGAATTTGTGTTCTTTATGGAAGTGAAGCAACTTATGTGCTGCAGGGGAAGTGGAATTAAAGGTATGCTACCACTTCCTTGAAATTCCACTTTGTCTTAATAATGGGAGAAAAGCATTTAAATGCTAATAAAATCCTGAGGCATTGTTCAGAAAACATTCAAACCTAAAAGCAGTAAGGCTTTTATAGTTTAGAGAACCAGATTGTTATAAGGCAAGCAAAAATGGCAAAAAACTTTTAGTTATTTATATCTGCAAATATCCATATTTTCTATGTCTAGTGCCAGTCACTCTTAAACATTATTAAGCTGTTAACTCCTTAAGTAGTTTCAGGAATATTAGCTCAAGTTTTATTAATTCAATTTATTAATTTTATTAATTCAATACTTTGATGAATTAGGTGTTTCACTTACGCAACTAGAATAGTCTATGCAGCTAGTAGAGTTTTTTGGAAAATGAGACAAAACTAAACAAAAAACATTAAAAATAAGAGCAAACTAAAAAATGATTGTTTCAGAGAATGAAAAGAAATTAATGTGACACAGCCTTTGTAAAATCATCTAATATGTAGACGGAATTTTTGTATACTAAAAAACAGACTAATTCAGAAATCCACTAAAGTAGTATTTTTTTTTCAGCTTTGTAAAAAAGTGTTGTCTTCAGGTTCATCTGGCTCTTCATGCTTTGCCTGTACCTGAATAAGTAAAGCATGCAAAATTAGTATTATAACAATCTCTTGCTATTTCTTTATTTTGATATTGTTATTTTAAACAAAGGTTTTGTAGCATTGTAACACTTTCATCACACTAGACTCTGGGGATCCCTTATAGTATGCAGAAAGATATTTAAAAATATATATTTTATATATTTATATATTTATATTATTTATATATTTATATATTTATATATTTAAAATCATTTTCCTGAATATGTCAAATCAAATTATTCCATAGGATTTGTTAGGGATAATCTCTGAGTTTGTATCAATTTACTGTGGTAGTCCTTTATCAGTAAAAGTGCAGTTGTATACCTTCTCCCCCCAAATACTATCACAAAGGTATGTTTTTGGACATGGGAAAAAATATTAGCAAGAAAATCCATATGAAATAGTTTTGGTCCTGTATTCAAAAGTTGATGTTATTCTTACTATGAATAAATTAATCTATTAACCTATTTAAGTATGAACACATACACATGGTTGGATATATTATCCTTATCAGTAAATTCTGCTGCCATTCAATACATGTACCCCAGGAAGCTGTAGTTCATTGCTACTTTCAACTCCTTTCAGGTTAAATAAAATATGAAAGAGTACCTCTGACTGGGGTACAGGCCAGATTTCTCACTTTTTACGTTGTCTTTGGAATCCGATTCCTACTTTTATTTATGTAATTGGATTATACAGTTCAACTGTTTAAACTGCGCAGTACAGTCCTACCTTCTGTTTTTCATTCATTACTTTTAATGTGATGTCTCAAGCCACAGTTGCAAAGCAGAATTTTTAAAAGAAAGTTAAGCTTTGAGAGACCAGTAGACAATTAGCACCAGTAGTGAACAAAATGTATTTTCAGTAAACATCATTCATGCTGATGTCTCCCATTTGATGAACTAACATTCAAAGATGCATAAGCAATTCTTATAGTAGGAACAAAGGTGTGCATTTTACATGTTTTATCAAGACCAGTTCAAAATATTTTTGAAGTACAGATACTGATCAATAACGCTCTCTATAAAGATAAAGCCAATAATAGATTTAGATTCCTAGCTTAAGTACAGTATGGACATGTTTGTGACAAATGAGGAACTCATATCAGAAGTATTTATACATTTCCAAGATAGCTGATGTTTATGGTATACTGTCAGAGTCTTGCAATGCATTTGCCAGAAGCCATCCTCAGTTATTGCACCTGAAGTACATGACTACAACCCTCATTTGTGTGACTTTACAGAGTATATATCTACCTACAGTAAGGTTGATTGACTTAAAATTTTTGCTGAATTTTGGATGTGTGTCTCTACATAGGGTGGGAATCACAGCCATAACTTTTTTCACCACTGTTTTGGTGACTTCTGATGCTTTTTATGTTTATACATTTCTTGCAAAAGAAGGAACTGTTTCCAAAATAAATTTTAGAATATTTCACAAGTAACAAACCTTAACTACAATTGCAACATACATAGCAGTTTGTACTGCTATGTATGCTATTTGTACGACCCAGTAAAGTCTTACTCAGATACAAGGATTCACACACTAGCTTTGTAATGAATCCGTGTGAATATACTTCTTGAATTTTGACTGTTTGGTCAGGAATTAGCACTGTTTTGTAATTTTGAACTTTTTGAAATGTTGTTTTCAGATTGTAAATTAACGAGTCAGATATTATTAGTGTATGATCTCTAAACAGTGGGTGCTGGCAGAACCTCACAATCATGCAGTACTTTTGCATTGCAACATTTATGACAATCTGTTCTAGTTTTTATCTGAACAATATTTTTGTTTGTCTCATAGGTTAAGAAATTGAAAGCAAACTGATAGCAATTGCCATTATAAATAGCTTTAGGGTTCCTGATAAAATTAGTGTTCTGGAGCTAGTGTGCAATGAGATCATTCACAAAGAAATAATGTAGCCTTTTTTTCTTTTATTTCTAAATTTATTTTCAATTTTATATCAGTAATATAATCCAGGCATTTTAGTCCAAAACAGTACTTCTTGTGTGGTAAAACTCAATAGGTATTTAGTCTCATGCCTACTAGAGGCAAATTATAATTGTCTTGAAATACAATGCCTGTCATAACCTATTAAAGTTTATGTATTATCTATTGTGTAAATACAGTATTGGCTCCTTTAAACACATACTAAAGTCACACTAGAAAGTAACATCACTGTGGTCAACACTAGGACTTAGAAAATTGTATGGTCTGTGGCAGCTTTCTCAGAAAATTATCAGTTAAGCACATTGAAGGATTTCTTCTATTGACTGATTTGGCTTTATAGCTCCTGGTGTTTGCTGATTGCAGAATGTGAATTACACAATCATTCTGGTTGCCACATACATTTCCTCAATAAGGAAATAGGTGAAGAAGCAAAGATTCTTATACAGAGCTTTTTACACAGAGTGAGTCTAGAAATGTTTTTGGAAGGAAGGTTTTGGCCTAATTACATTTTATATTATGCTCTGCATTTTAAAATATTTTGTTTCCAATAACTGGATCAAATTTTAGAGAGAAAAACCTCCCTGATTAATCATTTTAAATGCTACTACAAAATTATTAATATTGCTCCTAATTGATATTTGTGTTACATTAATGGAAACCAGTCTTTTAACCATCTTATGTAACTGCATTTGTTCTTTTAAGTTTGGTTGAACAAATTAATTCTAGTGTATGTTCATAAGGCTATTAGATCGAGCATGAACAAAGATGCAAAACTTAAAATTGACACTTGAAATTTGCATCCTACTAACAGAAACCAATAAATTGTATTGAAAATATTTGGAAAAAAAGAAAAAGAAATCAAATGTGCTAGTGTCATTCAGAATAATACTCTTGGTATGTTGTATAAGCATTACCATGAAAGATTTCACTTCTGGCTTTAGACCTAATGATTCTTCATAAAAAAATAAAAACATGTATCTTCATAAAAAAAACCATGTATTTTGAAAAGACAGGTTTTGAATTCTTCGGAAAAAATGAACTAGTCCTTTGTATTGTCCAGTATATTGGTAAGGAGAGCAAAGGCTTGAAAATTATTTCAAAACATTAAGGAGATTGGAAAACAGAAAGATTTTTTTCTAATACACGTTTCCATTGTAGTTTATGTAAAAATACATGGTGCAGCACCAAGATTATAAGAAAAGGAAAATAACTGAGGCGTGCCGACAAGAATATTTTTCTGATGAAGATTAGGGTAAAAAAAATCAGGAAATCCTTCCTGCTAGTGTCAGATTTGGTTAAAGGAAAGGATATGTGGAAACCGGTGGGAATTAATCAAAAAGCAGGAACAGAGAATGAGGATTTTTAAGTCCCATCATTGCACTGGAGTTAGTCCATAGACAGTCCAAGTAAAAGAGAGCTTGTGTTTTGTTAATGGACCTTGAAGCAACTTGTAGTTCTGTTAGATTTGTTTGACTGAAACCCCATTTGAGCCTGTGAAAGGGTACTTAGTAGCAAAAGTTAACGCAGAAGTTCCTAAAGGGTAAACTTCAAGAAAATAATAGAAAGTTAATCTCCATAGTTAATGTGAAGGAGACATTGTGACTGGGGACATGAGGAGTGTTAAGAGATGAGGCTGTGGCACAAACATACTGCTGCAGACATAGCTGTGTGTACTGAATAGACAGCAGATTTATGGAACTAGAGCATACAGGATAAAAGCTGAGGCCGAGAGTAGGCACAAGGGAATAGTTTGTTGAAGACAAAAGAGATGTTGAGTCAAGAGAGGAATTAGTGGAAATGGAGTTTGAGATTGCTTCTTTTGTCCAGAGGAAACTTTTAAAGCATGGCCATAAAAAGCCAAACCACACATTCATCTAATCAATACAGGCTGAGGAGATGAACAATGTGAAATCATTGCCCATGTAAAAAGATACATGCAGTTAAAAATGCAGCTGTGAAATTGGAAGTGAATACTGAAGCTGGGAGGAAAAAAAAAGTGTGTAAAAGAGAAAAAGTAGAAGTTGTGCTTTCTAAATGAAGCACCAGGAGACTTGTTCTTAGCTAACACCTAACTTATTTGAGCAGCTAAATGAGTTTTATATCTGGACAAGGCTTAAACAGAGCTCCATTCCTTTTCTTTTTAACCAAACAAAGTTCTAGCATTGCAATTCTACAGCCTACAAGAGCTGAGCTCACACAGTGTTTGTTGAGGATCATGTTATGGAGGGTATCTGTGATGTCCAGTGTTCTCACCACTTCACAACTCTACCACTTCATAAGGGTTATTTCCTCTGTAGATATGAATATCAAGAGAATCCAACAAATATCCAGGATCTATAATTATTAACTTCTGTCAGAACTACTACCAGGGTGAAAACTAGTGTTCTGCTTACTTTCATTTTTGATGGTTATATTTAGAAAATAATCCAACAAATTTGTTAAGCCCTCTAAACTATTCCTGTGACTGTTTTAAATGTTATTACCAGTTGACATTTTAAAAATGCTTTAGAGATCCTGCAAGTGAATTATACAGATATTTTCTTAGTGTCCAGCATGGTGATTCTTGCATCACTTCCAGATATTGGCAATAGTTGTATCTAGCTGAATATTTATCTGCTAAGGAAAGCTGAAAAATATTAACACCACCACATGCAAGCAGTCTACAAGACACTGATTTTGCCTCTTTTCCCTTTCTGTCTTGAAGAATGGATTTATTTATTTATTTATTTTTATGAGAATGCCTAATACCCATTGCCATGGAGATAACACTGATCACTTTTTCTCAACCCTTTGATTTCAGTTAGCTTTGCATGATCCAAATTATAAAGTGTGGAGTAAGTGATGCGGTGAACTCTTACACATTGTGTTTAGTCATGACCTTAGAGACTTTAATAAATAGTCTGTTAATCAAATATCTATTATGACAGAATATAAGGGAGAACTGAACTTATCTTTGCAGTCAGTCACAGACATACCTGAAGTTGCAAGTATACACAGGATGGTTTCGGGATGTTTTGAAAGGAAGCTTTGGTAACCATTTATTTGAAAGTCTTAAAAGTGGTGGAACATAGACTTCTGTTATGCAACTCAAGATACAACATACCTGAGTGCTAATCTCATAAAAAGAGATGTGTTCATAGCTAACAGAATATTTCATCTGTTTTATTTCTAATAAAACATCTTAATTATGGAGTACGATTAATCCATCTGCCAAAGCAAAACTGGTTGTGTTCCTTTATTTCTTTCAGCAAGAGATACTGAAATGAGGGACTAGTTTTAAAATAGCCTTTTTTTTTTTTTTTTTCCTAAAGCACAGAAACAAGTTTTTGATATTTCACAAGAGTTTTATCACTTGGATATATTTTCATTTTGAGTGCCTTTGTTTCTATATAGACAGGCTATTGTGTTACATGGATTGTGCTGTTATTAACTGGCAGACAGAAAGAAGCCTGTCTTGGCAAACCCTGATTTTTATATAAGACAACATCTGTGAGATCTGTCTTTGTGGTGTAGCTGAACTCTTGTAGCTTAAAAGAAAATAAGAATCTAAAAGTAAGCACATCTGTCTCCTTAAAACTGGGAGGTATATACATTTCCTAGTGAGCCCTAAGGAATGGCACTAACTGCTTTGTCTGTTTGTTTTGTTTTAGCTACAAGGCAAGTTATGAGCCCTCTTCTGCCTTCCCGTTGCTGGGCTTATACTCAAAAGAAGGTTTCTTCTGGAAATTTGGTATTCACCCCTCCAGCTATGTGACCATTTCATGCAGCACCATTTAATCAGACTCCTCCATGCTGTTCAAGCTGTGGAGGCATGGTCAGGTAGGGGCCCAGACTCAGAACAGCCATTGTGTCTTGGGCTGTCTATGGGCTACAAAAAGCACCTGAGAAAAGTGAGAAAGTGTACGTGATTAGTCCATGTTGGCATTTTGTGCTGTTACAGTCAGACTGCTAGCAAGTTAGCTGGCTTGAGGACACCAGTTTTATCTTTAAGTGTTGCGCTATGCCCATAAACCTTGCCCATCCTTTGTTACCATTCATTATTCCACGACGAGGCACTGGGCCCACATCCTGGGCTCTCCATTCCTCCAGCATGCAGGAGCACTTTTGCCACAGTGTTTTTCCAGTGTGCTTTTATAATTCTTCTCTGACCCATCTGTTGAATTCAACAGTGGTTGTTTGCTGCTGCTTCCTGATCACATTGCCTCTGCTCACACCAGACTTCAAGTACCATCTTTAGGATTAATTTTTCAAAATTTATGTGCTTTCTACATTGCTTAACTGAAAATTTTGACACAGGCAAATGCTCTATTTTGTCTGGCTTTAGGCCATGAATTAAGGAGAACAGACAAAGAACTAGAGAATGGAAGAATGGAGAGTTTGGAACAGGTAACATATTTTAGAAATTATTGTTATTTCCAGATAGGGATTCGGTTCATATCCCTAGAATGTAGTACCTCAGCAGTAGCCCAGAAGAGAAGTCAGAGATGGGACATAAACTGCATCTAATGGTCACCTAAATGTTGTCATAGAAGTAGAATTTGAGTAATGAAATATATAGGAAGGATATTCAATGTTACGTGCTAACATAATTCAAGAATGTTTTCAAATTTCAAGTGTGTAACTTAAAGATAAGTATTTAAGTTTTATTCTGTAGTCAGACTCTCACAAAATGATGAGGTGATGCAACTAAAGAGACATTTGCAAGCAACTTGCTATATTCAATGAAGAACATCAGATTAGGGAAATCTGCTATCAAATCCTTAACAATGAGCTGCTGGACAGCCACTCCTTCTCACCGTGTCTCACTATCCAAAACACTGACATTTAAGTTACTTTAAAGCTTCTTTTGAAGGTTTCAGAGATCAGTTTGAAAGCAATTACATATTAGATCATGCATAGCAAAATGTAGAGTTTGAAGTTGAATTTCAGTCTCCGTAGTTGCAAAGCGACTGGGCTGGTAATACTGTAGTTACTTTGGTTTGTATTTCTGTAACCAAGAAATGGAATGTGGCCTTTACCCCACTGCACTGATGTTATCATCCGAAAAGTTTGGAAGCCACAAGACTGGGATGTGAACAATAGAACAGCACATGTGTACACATAGTTTGTCCCTCAGAATTTCTTGGTTTTTATTTATTTCTTTCCCCAAAGGAGAAGTTTTAATTTTGTTTTTTAACAGACTATAGAGTTTTTCTTCTGAACCATCTCAAATAAATTATTTGTAATCAAGAGGAATGTTTCCAATCAATTAGTTACTGCATCCGTGTGCATGTATTTCAGATTATTCACAGTCTGTAGGAGTTGTATAATGAAGATTTTAAGGACTGAACAGAACACTTATATTGAAATGGATGCAAACATGCCTCTGCTTTTTTTGGAGGGCCGGATATCTATTATGCATAATTTTCTGCATGAAGTTAGCACCTAGAGGAGGGAAGAAAAGTGTGCCTTACACTGAGATAATGTAAAAAAAATGCTCACATTTCCTCTGCACTGGTTTTCAGCATTCCCGGGTAGATTCAAATGCATTGCTCCTTCTTACTGAAGACCTTCCTGTTTTGTTACAGTCACAGTAATTCAGTCTCCCAGTTTTTCTTTATATCACTATAAACCACAGTCATGAATTGTATATCAAAATTATGTCACAAATTATGCAAAATCTCTCCAACATATATGTATGCAGAATTCTATAATCTGTGGTAGCTAAGGCATTTCATGCATTGTTCCGCGTATTAGCAACTTAGAGGTTTGCAAACTACTGTGTTCGTTTTTCTTCTTGAAACATGTAACAACTAATCTATGTTTTCAATATTATATGGAACAGAAAGGAAAAACCTATAATTTTGAAATATATATTGTTAAGTTTAATATAAGATATGTACTTTTTGCTCTTACTGAAAATTTCTTTGAAGAAGCATTCTATTGCCTTCTCTCTCCCCATTAGGTGGTTTTTGTCAGATCAGAAGTAAGAAGGATAAATTGTGCTCTAACAGTAAAGAGACACATTTGGATATGTGATTCTTACCTACTTATAATTTTATGATTACACTGATGACCTCAGATCTCACTGAGTAGAAATGTGCTACCAGGTCTTTGAAGATTTTTTTTACTTGCAGTGTATGACACAATTTTCCTATCAGATAGAGCCTCTGGCAATGATAGTAATCTCTCCTGATCTTTAGCAATGGCACATCTTTTTATATTTTGAAGATTGAGATAGTTGGGTACTTAATTTGAGGGAACTGCTACACAGTGTTCGTATGAAACTTACAAGTTTAGGAAGGATTTACAGGTTTTAGGAAGGTTTTGACCTTCCTAAAAGGAGGTCAAAGACAAGAAGCAGTTGTCTCTGACCTTCGTTCCTATACAAGTGTGACTTGTCTGAAATCAGAATTCATCTGGATGTCACTGTAATATTGTAAGGTACTTTTTATTACTGTATTGATATCTGTTTCTTTTCTCTTAGTGGCAGTATAAATGTTGAGGAAAAGGTAAAGGATGATGATTGTGAAACTGAATCATCCATGAGAAAATGTCTGATGGATAGTGTGGTAGCCTGGAACATTTTCATAGTTTAACTCAAGTAAAATTATATCTTTTTGTGCATTCAAAAATACATAGGAAAGGAAGATCTTTCCACTGAATTGCATTAAGTAAGTTGGAAGAAAGGGAAAAATATTTTAATGTGGACTACTGAATGAACAAACTAGAAGCATTGCTCAACTTATTGGAAAAACTCTCTGAGGAATTCTGTGTGACCCTCGCTTTCACCTCTGCTGTTTCTTCATTTCCACTTTCTCCTAGCTTGTTCCCTGATCACTTCTCTTGGTCTTCTCTACAGTGTTTTTGCCTTCCTACATACTGCTGGCTTCCTGTAATTTACCTAGGGCTAGTCATCAAGTGGCACTGAGCTTCAAGGTGCTATATTTTTCAGCTTATAAGTAGTAGGAGAAAAATGGCTTAAAGTCTGCTATATGGATTTTGCTCTGCTACTACTCCCCTGTGTGAAATGCATTCATACATGATCCAGAGTTACTCCATTCTTGGTTGGTGCCTGGTGCACTACAACAGTCTGCAAGTGATTTGCATGACTGGGTGTTATGTTTTGCAGGAGGCCAGCACTGCTTTACCCGTTTTCCTTTATGCGTGTGTGTGGTGGGTCTGCTGTGTATTCCTGGTTGCTTGCAAAACTGATCACCACAGTCCATCAAAGTATTTATAGACTCTTGCAGTGCAGTAGGCAGCAGAAGATCCACCATGCATACACACAGAGGGAAACACTATTATGTGCTGCTGCTGTGTGGAGGAAGACTTAAATCCCACTCCCACATTAATTTGTCAGTGCCATTGGATTGATCCAGAGTTTACTGAAACCAGAGGAAAGACTTGGCCACGGCTTCAGTCGACTTCAGCCTAATCTCAGTTTTTTAGCAGTTTTCAGTGGTGATTCTCAGAGAAAGCTGGCGTTCTGTGCCTCAGGAGCATTTCATTTTTCCTATGTTGATAGTAAGAAGCGATTATTCCATCCTGCTAAAAACTCTTATGGTGTGTTTTACAAGGTTACCAGAGTGCTATCTCATAGGACCTGTTAGGTAGAACAGCAACATTCATTAACATTAATACATTTCATATTATAGTCTTATTTGGTATCATACCGTATTAAGAGACCACCTCTAAGAAACCTCAAACACGTAATATACTTCCAAGTTTGCAGACTACCACATCTTCTAGATGGCTTATTTCTAGACCAGTCACATGCAGGTGGCAGAATTGGCTGCTAGCTCAAGCAATAGGTGGCTTTCTTGAACAAGTTAGAGGGAAGATGGTTGACAGATGCTTGTGCTGTCACTGCTGGCATACTCACCATTTTCAAGAGCTTAGATCAGACAGTGGTAAGCACTGAATTAAAACTTTTGCATAAGCTGCAATGACTGAATATTCTGAAAGTGCTCTTTATGACAACTTTTTCAGAGATTTTTTTTTGGCCCAGATTTTTTTTATTGATTATTTAGCATGATCATGCTAACATTTTTTCTTACGGGAAAAAAAAAAAAAAGCCCTTGGAGACAACAAGAAAAAGGAAATACAATGCCTAGGTCTGCAAATGACAGATGCATTGGCTGTGTCTGCTCCATAGACTGCCCATCTCCTTTACATCAAAAGAATAAAAAAACAGCCAGGCTTTGGACCAAAGGTTAGCAGTCAGCTCTCACTTGCTCCCTAGGCACCTGGGGTGGCCTCTAGGCTGGAATATTGTCATCCCTCTCTTGTGATACACTCTGTCCATGTAGATTGGGTCTCTCTCCACAGGAATTTAATCTTGATCCCCAAACTGTGGGGCATAGGGCAGCGGACTATTAATCACCTCACACAAAGAAGGGAACTGAACCCTGGTAACCTACATGTTGCAGAACATAAAAACTTGAGCTGTTTCAAAACTTCCAATTTAGGAGAATACTGTCCATTCTATTCATACTAGAGAAAGCAACAAATCCTATTTGTTTTGTTTTGTTTGTTTGTGTTGTGGTTTTTGCCTGTTTCTTTGTTTTAAACAAAAGAATGACATTTACCTTCAGTTTTAAATCTGAATCTTTGGTTAAAAAATATATGCAATGGCATTGGGGACGTAATCTTTACAGACTCCAGAAAATGTAAAATACTCATCTATTCTCAGTGTATCTATACTGTCATTTTATGCATTGATGGCTTTAAATTTTCTTGTGATAAAATATAAAGATCCTGCACTTTGGCTACAACAACCCAATGCAGTGCTACAGTCTTGGGGCAGAGTGGCTGGAAAGTTGTGCAGAGGAAAAGAATCTAGGGGTGCTGATTGATGCTTGGCTGAACATGAGCCAGCAGTGTGCCCAGGTGGACAAGAAGGCCAACAGCATCCTGGCTTGTATCAAGAATAGTGTGGCCAGCAGGACCAGGGAGGTGATCGTCCCCCTGTACTCTACTCTGGTGAGGCCACACCTCAAGTACTGTGTTCAGCTTTGGGCCCCTCAGTACAAGAAGAACATCAAGGTGAAGGGCCTGGAACACAAGTCCTGTGAGGAGCAGCTGAGGGAACTGGGGTTGTTCAGCCTGGAGAAGAGAAGGCTCAGGGGAGACCTTATTGCTCTCTACAACTGCCTGAAAGGGAAAGTGTGGAGAGCTGGGTGTTGGCCTCTTCTCACAGGTAACTAGTTATAGGACTAGAGGGAATGGCCTCAAGGTGCACCAAGGGAGATTCAGGTTGGAAATTAGGAAACATTTCTTCTCAGAAAGAGCAGTCAGGCATTGGGATGGGTTGCCCAGGGAGGTGGTGGAGTCACTGTCCCTGGGGTGTTCAAGGAAAGGTTGGACCTGGTGCTTTGGGACATGGTTTAGTGGGTAGTAGTGGTGGTAGGGTGAAGGTTGGACCAGATGATCTTGGAGGTCTTTTCCAACTTTAACAATTCTATGATTATATGATATGAGTCATGATTGATGAATAGTGCAGGAGAGAGTGAGAGATTCAGTACAGTCTCCCATACTTATGCACAATTTCCCTGCATTTGGGTAGACTGTAGTATGGATATACAGCTGTTTAACTGCAGGAACTAACTCAGATATATCAGAGTTTATACTAATAGGTGCATAATTAACGAGGCTCCATTAACACAGCCATGACTTGTTTTTTCCAGTGCTACTCACATCTCTTCTTAATTTTCCATTTACATCCAGAGCATCTAAATCTCTAAATTATTTTTATTCCTATCCACTGATGAGGAATTGATTGCATTTTCTTAGTTCAGAAAAGAAGCAAGGCTGTGTATACAAAGGTTGAGTTGTGAACCTGCTGCAGTGATACTGAACCCAGCTACCTATCTGAACTCAAATGCTACCTTATTCATGTATTTCTTGAAAGGAAAGCTAAAAATATTCAGAGAAATATCTTTCTTATCTTTTAGAATGATCTGCATAGCTGTCTTCTTATTGAGGTAAATTGTTGCATTGATATTATGTATGAGATATGACTTATCAATAGATCCTTTGGCACATGGATTAAAAATCTGATGTGAAAACATTCTAAGAAGAAAGGAGATTAATTTGTAGTGTTACACAAATGGAAATTGCTTTAATATGTAGATGCATGCCACTACATATCTTGAGTGGAAGAAAATGCTCCTTCATGAATCTATGGTAAGGTTTGAATAAACACCAAACCATTTTATATTGTTGATTTCTAATAGTTAAAGACCATTAATCTTCCCAGATCATATTTTAGATGAATGAATGAAGAAATTTTCAAATGTTGAGGTTTTTGAGGAGAGATTCTCTACTCAGTTTCTCTGCATGTAAAACACAGTCAGCCTGTGGCATGAGGTGAGTTTTGGACACACCTGGTTTAGCCTTAGCATAACTTGCAGCATCCAGTGGAGTTTTAAATTAATAGCAGCTTCTCTTGTCCTGCCAATGCAGTGTTTTGCAATGTGCTTGCCAGAACACAGACTCTTGCAGCCATTTTCTCTTCCACTCATACCCTGTGGCATGCCTGGTGTACACACAGGCTCACCCTGCAAAAGAGAGAAGTGGGCATGCTTCATCAAGCCATCCTCCTGCTGGTTCCCAGCTTTTCCATGGGATGGCAGGAATCTGAGATACAGCACGAGTGCTATCTTGCAGTGTGGTTCATCTCCATGTCTTTCACTTTGTCATGCTGAAGTGGTTTAGAGGGAAAGGTTTCCATAGAGCAATTGATTTTTTATTTTTTATTTTTTTTTAACCGACTGTGTTTTTGTGGTAGCTATGTGGTGTCTGTGCCGCGTTCTGGGGGGTATATTTGTTTGTAGGTCTATGTATTTTTCATGTGTTTGAGTAGAGAGAGAAAGGCACAACTGTCACTTCACAGTGATGCTCAGGCTACATCTGTAATGGCAAGTAAAACAGGCTAGGGATGGTTCTCGCGTCCTAAGGCTAAAAGACACAGCATGTCTCATGTCCATATGGCTAAGTTCTCTTTTTCCCAAAAGAGGGTGGCCTCATTCAGACTGTCTCCTGGGAGCAGTCCCTGGCCTGTGCTGTCCCCTGAACCATGCCCAGCCATTGTCTGGGAACATGTTAGCTGGCAGGAGCCAAAACTATGCCAGGGAGCCAGCATACAATAGAGCAGCAAGGGTGAGGGCACGCCAGTGCACCAGCACATGCCCTGGCCTCTCGCCTTTCCTGGTAAAAAGGCAGCTGTATGGACGTTCCCTAGGTTTACCGCTGTCTTTAAATCATGTTTTCAGGTTTTCTATCTGATTGGGGCTAGCATCACAGTCCTATTCATGAGTAAAAACAGAATGCAAATAATGGAACATGGCTGTCTTATGCTTTTGGAGTGATGCAGTAAAAGGCAATGGTAATACCTACAGAGGTCTTTTTTGAGAAAGGGGAGTATGTGTTTTTTCAGCTATACTTAGATTGAACTAGTACATATGTAAATTGAAATGCGTGTATCTGAAGTTCCAGCTGGAAAAAAAAATCCTAAACAGATTGAAGCAAGGAAATGAATCGTTAGGGGAATGTCAATAAATATTCAGATACCCTCACAGTTTCTTAAATAAATGCACATTTGTGAAATATCACATTGCATGTTCCAAACACAACTTTAACTCTGTCCCTGTATGCATTTCCAGTCTTATTCTGCAGACCAGAAAACCCCTACAGTCAGTAACTCTACATCAAATAAATTCTGAATATGAGTTATAACTATCATACAATATGGTTATGTTGGAATATTTTTACTATTTAATAACAGACAAAGTGGATATTTTATTTTGGAATCAAAGTGCTGTTATGTGGATTTATGGTTTATAAGGTTGGCAGTGTTTCTGAGTACTTTCTTTTCCAAAGTACATAAATATAAAGTGGTAAAAGTTTTGTTTTTAGCTTATAAATGTAGTTAATCATCTGTTCAAACAATAAAAAAATTCTATTTATTAATAGCCAAGAAATGTTAGGGGGTTTTGGTTTTTCTTTTTTACAAGAGACTCATTTAAGTCAACTGGATGAAATGAATAGAGAGTGAATATCACAATGGTTTAGGGGGGATAATAGCACATCAGTTGATCATGTGGAACCTCAGCCATTAAAGTCATTAAAATTGTTTCTGCCTCTGAGTCTGATTTAAAGGTCATGATCTTTTTTTAAAGATTTCGTTGATGAGTGAAAGAACTATTCGTGTTTGATCCATCCAATGCATGCACGGATATGTATTCACTGACTAGTGCACTGAAGTATGTTCTCTTCTTGGAATTCGCTGAGCTGAGCAGTGGGTGGGCAATGATGTGGGAGCGCTCTTGTGGGCTACATGAGGATTTGTATTGCTCGTTCTTTTCTGACATCCTGCTTTTTATCGTGGTTACAATATATCTGAACATGTCAGACAATTAGACATGTGAAGACCTGGTTCTGCTAGATTATTTGACTTCCTGCAACTAATAATGAGGTTTTTGAAAGATTTAGTACTATGCCATTGAATATAAAAGAGGTTTGGAGGCCTGTATGTGCAATGGAGTTAGGTGTGGTAGATTAAATTTGTCCTGGCATCCTTATTGAAGCCTCCCTGTAGGCACTATCAGCTGTAACCAGTACTGTTGCCAGAAATAACATTGCAGTGTCAGAAACATAGGTGTTTTAAGGGTATAGCCAGGAGACTTGTTCACTTATTTGTTTAACCGTAAATTAATAAAGATCCACAAGATTCATTTTCTTTCCTGGGTTGTTGTTTAATTCTGTCATCTAAACTCTTTATATTCTTCATAAACACTGTTGGCTTCCAAATTGCCTATATAGGAAAAAGTGGAGCATCATTGTGTATATTGAAAATACCTGCTTAAATGTGCAGTAATGGCCTAAAAATGAAATAGTTTCTTCACAGGATTCAGAAGAAGGGAAAGAATACTGAAGATAAAACTTAACCATTGCATCAGTCAACATTTTCCCTATACTTTAAGCAAAGCCTTCTCTTTCAGTTACTAAGATTTCTTTTTCTGTTTGCTTATTGGTGATAGTAAGCACTAGAAATACTTGTCAAAAGATAAATTGTAGTGCACAGGCCATGACAACTAGAAGCTACAGTAGTGGTTCCTAGGATGAGAGTATGTTTTGATTCTCAGAAGGATACAGGATATACAATGATTTAGGAATTCCTGGAAAAGTCCACCTCTGTGTGCTATTTACTACCTCTTTCCAGTAATGCTGTGACTGTGGGAATAAAGCAAGTTCAAGTCAGCACACGCTTAACCTTTGGATGACTGATTTCTTCTTCACGCCAAGACCTGGGACCAGGAGGCCCCAGTGCCGGACTGTGCTCAGCATGCGGGTGACCCTGGGGTCGGGCTAGGACAGTGCTGCTGGGAAGGGGCGACAGCACAGATCTAAAAGGAGTGACCCTATGACAAATGCTCGCACTTTTGAGAGCTGCAGTATATTCTTCATTATAAAATTTAACCATATAATTGCAAAAAAAAAAATTAAAAAAAAAAAAATATATATTTCCTTTCCTGTTTTATTTGTTATCTTAAATAGGATAAAGTATATTTGCTTAAAGAACATAGCTCTGGCTATTTCTAAAGACAGACTTCCAAGGACAAATCCTGTACAGGAACCAATCCTGTATGACAGTTCATTGTTCCTGCCGTGGTATAGACTGATTTTAAGAAAGACAAGAATTAGTAAGTTTTCTAAATATTGATAATAATAGTAGTTATAATCAAAGTATTAAAAATGGGATAATGGTAAAAGCTGTAAATGCATTTTTATTTCTGCCTGTTCCTTAAAAAAATAAAAAATAAAAAATCAGGTAGGTTTGTAGACCACTTCTTCACGCATGTTTCTGTACACATTACTGTGCCACATTGCCTGGGTTGCTAATACTATTCATATTTTTTTACGTCTTTCCTTCAGAACATGGAAATTAGCACTAAAGCCTTAGTTTTAGGCTTAGGTTTATAAAAAGCTTTTTTCAGTTTACAGGAATCTTATAGTGTCACTTTGAATCCCTCCTGTGAAAGCTAAATTTCTTTCTATTGCTTCCTTTTATGTTCAAAAACTTAAATAATTTATTACTGCAAAGGAATGTGTACTGAATCCAGTAACCAACAGAGGATGTGGAAAGATTTATTGGGAGAAACATTAAGAGCATTCCTGGCCAGGTGCATTTTTTTTCTTTTTTTTTGAAATGGGAAAAAAAAATACACACCTCCAGCCAACTTCAGATATGGCTGGAAGCCTATTTGGAATTCCTAATGTCTGTAGTTGTGAAGTGCTTCTCAAGACAAACTGAACAAAAAGTGATGAGGGGTGCAAAGAGGCTGGCGCTGCTGGAGATCAAGAAATGTGCTGCTAGATCTTGACAGTGATTGCAGTGTTCGCTGTCTGAATGGGTGCATGCACATAGCTTCCATTCTCCTTGTATGTTATACAGTGATTTAGAGCCACGAGAAATGAGGATGTGAAACCCCTACCAAATCTGAGTAGTGGGTTTGGAGTTCCTCTTTGCACCTTCAGTCCATGACAAAAGATGGGTGGACAGGACCTCAGAGTACACTTCTGCACTCCTTGCTGAACTGAATTCCCCTGGATTGCATAGCTTGATGGAGAGCATCGCTCAGTACATAGCAGACACTATTTTAGACCAGTAGTAAATAATTTTACTGGATGTTAAACAGATTTATGAGGAGTGTAATCTTTTGTAAGGGAATTTTACAAACTGAGCTAGCTTACTTATTTGATGGTTTTTAGGATAAAAATCTAGTCAAATGCAAATATCATTTTTCTAGCAATGATAAAAGAATCAGGTATAAACTATTTCTCATTCTACCTATTTACCTCTCTGGCTTTTTTATCGTCTTTTACACAAAGCACATAGCTAATAAGAATATGATAACATATGATTCTACAAAATGTGGGGTGTTCCAGAGATATCTTTCCTCTATGCATTTTTCCTTCAGCCCCAGATTCTAAGTCTGCAGCTCCCCTTTGTATTAGCTGATTAGGCATGTCCCTACAGCCTTATTCCTTAAAAACAAACAAACAAACAAAAAACCCCACAGTTATTAACATTATTATTATTATTTTGTTTAAGCCATTTCCTCTTTCTCCATTAATCCAAGTTTCTTAAAGATGTCATCTACAAGTTCTTCCTTAATACAGCATCTTAGAAAATTAGTGGTGAAAAGATATGAAGTCAAACTGTTCCATCTTCCACCCTAGGCAGAAAACTGTACCTGCTCTACATGTATCCATGGTGTTTTACAAGACCCTAATGATGAAGTTTCTTAATTTGTCCAGAAACCTGTTACTTTGTATTACTTTCCTAACTAATTTTTTATATGGCAGTTTAAGTCCCTTAAGCCTATTGCTTCCAATCTTATCCATTACAGATATGGAGAACAGCCCTTGCTTTCTCTTTGTGGTTCACCTTTTGTATTTGAAACTTCTAGATTCTCCCAAGAGTTTCATAGACCTTTCTTTTTATCTGTTGCTTCACATAAATTGTTCCCTCGTATTTCTCTCTCCAGGGATATGTCTACACCTGACTGCACCTATTGGTATTTTCCCAGTGAGCAAATGAAAAGGATGCTGAAGCCAACCTTTTGTAGTTAATGCAATTAAGAGAACTTGGCAATTTGACAAAGGGCTTTTTCAAACGTGAGCTGGAGAGCTCAGTTAGAAGCATGTTATCAAAGTTTCATTTTAGTGTTTCTACCTGTGTTGGTCTCTGTAGTCACCTATCAAAACCAGGGCACTTTTAAAGTTATGTGACACAGTTCAGCCTAAGCTCCTGAAGTCCCAGTGCTTAAACACCTTTGAGTTTGTGAGCTTAAATAGCTTGTAGAATAGTGATGGGATTCAGTACGTACTGAAGATATGGGTCTTTAAGTATGCTACTAAATTCAGTCCTGCATTCATCTTCTATGTTTTAAAGCCCCAAATTTTGACTACCTCTTAGATTTTAAAAATCAGTTAGGAAGGAAGTGATAGAATCAGGCTTCCATTTTGCTTATCTCTGGGTAGATCACATTAATTCCAGCAACTATAATACATTGCCTTTTAAAAAAATATTTTCACTTTTTAGGTCATTGTGGAGATTGGAAAACTGATACTGCTACAAAATTCTGCTTCCTTAGAAAAAGTTTTTTATTTTTTTTCTCCTAATGTGAATAAATGTTTAGATTTTTTTTTTCAACACTCATATGGTAATTTTGTATACTTGAAAATCGATGTTAAATATTTTTTTTTTTCCATTTTTTTTAATGTGTTGCTTTCCCTGTTCCCTTTTTATTATTATTATTATTTATTTTTTTTTGCAGGACCATTTCTCACTTCAGGAGACAGTAAATTCTGCTGCGGCTCTGACCATGGCATTAATAAAGGACAGAAACCCTGAGCTGATTGGCCAGCTGTTGGTAGCATAAGACCATAAATCATTTGTAGCTTTTGGAAGTGTTTTTTTTTCATCATGCCTTCACCAAAGGTCTTGAATCATTTTACCCTTTGATGAAAACTCTGGATTTATGATGTTTGCTATTAAGATCTTTTAACAACATATTTTGATACTTTAAATACAAATCTGATATTACGTATAAAGTGCACAATTCATTCTGAAATACACTTGTTTGTGAAGTACGATCATTTAAAAAAGTGCACAGAGGATACCAAAATGTTCGGTCTTCACGCAGAATTGTCTTTAACCCATGCATGTATGTTGTACTCTAGGACTGCATTAAATTAATTAATCCTAAAACACAGCTCTCATTCTTTATATGAAATTATTTTAATATTGCTGCTATACATATTAATGAGTGTGGAGTTTATTATGTTGTATAGCCTTACTGATGTCAGTAGAAATGCACATTGCAAGCAGTGTTTGTCAGGTCAAGTCCCTGTCCTCCATGGAGTGAAGGGTAACAAAACAAAGGATGTGCATGGGGGCATCAAAGTGCTATAGCCCAGTTTTCCAGATAAGGAATGCTTTGGCTGTAGCACTCCTTAGTGCTAATACTACTTCCAGTACCCATGTGCAATCATTCAGAAGTAGCTCCAATTGCTTCACTGAGTACTGTATTACACAAACTCTGTATGTGTGTATGCATGTGCATGCATGTGCATATGCATGCTAAAAAGAAAAGGGATAAGACTGAAAAAATGTTATGCAATTCAGTTTGTAGGTAATGGAGAAATAGGAGGAATCTGTTAGCTTGTCTACAAGATTATAATTTTAATCTCTTGCTGTTTACTACACTTATGTATTAAATTGTCGTAAAGAGTATTGAGTGTCATGGGTTCAAATGTAGGCTACATTGATATTCAAGTGTGGAAATTTGGGACAGAAGGGTAAAATGGTGAATGGCTATTGCGTTAACTATCTCCAGGCATCATAACCACTGAAAGCAGTGCGAGAAAAGGACAGTCCCTGAAAGCACTTGTCCCTCTCTATACATCAGGCTCAGGAGGAATTACAGCATTCCTTCAGCTTGTGAAGGCCCTGGGTTAATGTCTTCCATATCTCCAGTGACTGGAACAGGGTCTTAATGAATTAGCCCCACCAGGTGTCCAGTGAGCCTCCCCTTCTGTTTGTCCTGAGTTTCTCAAGTTTTCCTCTGAAACCAAAAGTATCAGCTACTTCACTACTGCTGTGCTTTCCTGAAGACTGCAGCTCATATCTGGACATGGGGGACTTGTAGAGAATTCACAAAATTCTCATAGATCCCAGATGTGGAAAGTAATTTAGCCAGGAAAATTTAGCCTGGTCTTAGCCAGTACAATGAAATAGGCAGGTCAAGTAAAGTGCAGAATGTCAGTCTAGGCATTCAGGATGGATCCTTCTCCATGCTAGATAAACCTTTGAAAACCCATCTTGAATAAGGCTTCTGATTTTGACTCAGAAATTTGTCTCTCCGTAATCTACCAATGGGTGTGGGAAGTTCTTTCCTGCAGCTCAGTTCTTCAAACAGGCAGAGGGAGAAAAGCTCTGACTGTTGTGGTTCAACAACAGAGGGTGACAATGCCTGTGCTGGCTGAAGGAGTTCCCCATCTCCCTTCCACTGCTCCCCCAGGTCCCACTCCCTCTGGTGCACAGAGAAAGGTTTGTGAGGGAGTTAGGGTTGGACTCCATCCTCTGTCCCCTTCTCTTTCCCCCTGCTTCTTAAAAAAAGCCTAACAATGGCCTAATAAGTTCTGCTGAGACACTGTCTGTCTATACGTCCATTTTAAATCCAATTCAGAAGCTGATGTTGATCCCAGACTTCCTTCATGACACACATTGTTAGCTAACTGTTCTGGATCCAAAGCACACATTTTCTTCCACACAGGAATCATCCCAACACAACTAACAAAGGTCTCATGCAACATCTGCTTCCTTCTTTGTTTCTCTCTCCTCTCTAATTTGATTAATAATTTGTCCTTTGCTGGCATTGTACAACATAAGCATTCATATTAGCTGTATATGGCTATACAATGGGCATATTTTATTCATACAAGTATATTTATGTCTGTTCGTATGCAGAGTAGTCAGATAAATGAAGAAACAAAGGATTTATTATTGGTATTCATAATTTAACAGGACAGCTTTCAAAAATAAGTTTCTGAATTCACTTTTACTTTAATAAATTTGATGAAGAAATTCATCTCATGGGCTTCTAAAAGACACAATGAAAGATATTTCCTTGACTCTATTTGCTTGAAGACTAACGTACAATCTGTGATGTATTTTCCTTGCATAATAATAAGCAAGTGAATTTAGAAAATCCTTTACGTTTTCCATCCACTCACAATGTATGCATTGTGATACAGTCTTAGCACTGGATTGTGTGTAACTTGTCATTTGCTTAAACAGAACCTTTTACTTTGTTGTGTTGTTTTACTTAACTCATTATCTTAAAAGGATTTAAATCCAATTTAAAATGTTACTACAATGAACTGCTGTAAAGAGAAATGATACCATGGTTGTTTGTGAGCTTATTTTGAAGAGAGAAAAAACAAAGCACAGCAAAAAAGTAAGTTTAAAGTAATTGAAACTAACCTTAAATAAAAGATAATGAGATTAATATACTGTTATTCATAATATTATGGATTTGTTGTTGTTGTTTTTTTAACAATCTTTTAAATAATCTGCAAACACTGAAAAATCTATTATACAGGAAGCAAATATACCACCAGCAGAACTACTAAAACAGATCATGAAATAGTAGAACTGCTTTAAAAAAAAAAAAAACAAAAAACAAAAAAACTGGACTGTGATTAATGCTATTGTGTATCCAAACCAAAGTTAAATGGTCTTTTGGATGATTGTTAATACTTACAATGGGAATAAAGATATAAAATGAAATTAAGAAACTGATTGATTGTTTTTGGTCTGCACATAGCAATACTTCTCACAAATAGCTATATACATGAGAAACTTGGCAGCCTTTTGTACACACATGCTGTTTTGAATTTAACTAGTGAATCAGTCACCACCCATCTCGCTTTGAACATTTGGACAGAGATAACACAGAGTAAATAAAAGCTCAGACTCTGCCAGCCTTGCTTACCTTACTCCACAAGCACTCTAATTAATATACTGTGGGTAAAGTGTTCACTAGGAAAGAGAATACAGGATCTGGCCCTAAGAATGTTTTTTGTAGCTGCAAAGTTAAGTGAGTTAGATTTGTATATTGAAGCCAGCCCACTTCATGCAGTAACTGAAATTAAATTACTTTTTTTCTCTTAGATCAGTTAATAGGAGAAAATGTAGCTACAATCAATTTTTCTTCAGTTTTCCAGGTGACCTAGCTTGAAAAAGATGGTTGGATGGTTCACTAAAAAAGGCTGAAAGAACAGAAGACAGTGGAATTGCAAACAAACAAACAACAACAAAGAGAAATAAAGTGAAATGTGACCCTATTGTAATCAGTGGAATAAGTCGTGTTGACTTCAAAATATCACAATGAAGCTTTCAGCTTATCTCAGCAACAGGCTGCAGAACAACAACAACAACAAAAAAGTATCTGGAGACCTTAAAGCCTTTGGTGCATTCAAATTTGCATTTCTACACAACACCAGTGTCTCATCATCTCCACAGTGCTCTTCTAGGTGCCATCCTAACAGAAGCTTCCGAAGAAATGTCAGGTTCCCAGTGGCTGCTTATGCTTTCCAATGATATGGTAACTTCTGTCTGTAGGTCACTGCAAACTAGGAAGTACACCAGAGAAAGTCGTAGTTGGTTTGCTCTGTTCAACCTGTTTTGGGTACCTAGTATATTTATTGGACACGGGTTTGTGTTCAGGTTTTATTTAAGAGGAATAGTATATTTACTTCCAGATACACAAAAGCATTTATCATCACATTTCTCCTTCCTCTTCATCCAGAACTTTCTGAGGTGCTGGTTCATTTTATCAAGCTCCCACGAGGATGTGCAGACAATGCATGTTTATGTGGCCATTGGCAGGGGGACAAGGTAACCCTGGTACTCCTTTTTTTTTTTTTTTTTTTTTTTTTTTGCCATCCCTGCTTTCCCCTTGTTCCTGTTAAGGAGAGGTCTAGGGTTGAGAAGTGGCTCCTGTTAACTGTGTTCCTGTAGGAGCCAAGGTTCTGGGCTGGAGCTACCTCTGACCTGGCCCAGTGCCACTGCTCTGATGATTGGACCATAATAAATGGCTGGTAGTTTTGAAAACAGTGTGTTACCAGATGAACGTAGCCCTTCAGAGTATTAGTAGTACCCTGACTTTTATTATATTTTATAATATTTTATACTTTTACAATATATTGTATTATTATATATAAAATATTATAATATTTATTATTATGAATATAAATAATATTATAATATTTTTATATTTTATTACATTTTATAATATTTCTGATTACTCTCTCTGCTCTGTAACATAGATGTTACATAGATGTAACATAGATGTAACATAGATGCTCTGTAACTCTAGTCTTAGTTCTGTCTGTCCGGGAAAAAAAAAAACAAAAAACAAAAAACAAAACACCCTACAGAACGCAAACCTTTAAGTTATTAGATTGGTGTATTGTTTAATAGATGGTAGATTTTTTCTCTTTGTGTAGGTAGTGAAAGAATGCTATTGAGAGCATCTTTTTTGTTTCAAAGATTACTTACTAAAACCACAACTAATTCTCACTGAAAGGGGCAGAGATGCTGAGAACTGTAAAGAGAATAGTATCTTTAAGGGCTTCCATTGGGAAAAGTGTCATGAAATAATAAGATACAAATATCTATCTCATCTATGTTTTATATAAATATATAATTGTAATATAAAACATTTAAGTATAAGGACATTATTTAAAAGCAATCTTGAAGAATTGAATTCTGAGCAACTAAGAAAAAATGTGACCCTGCTTTCTTTATTCCTGCCCAACTCATTCAATCAAACCAATCTTCTGCACCTGGTTTCTAATAATTCATAATTGCACCCAGTTGGATGATTAATGCCCTGCTCTGGATGCCTACAGTAAGATACCTATGCAAAGTATCTAAATTAGTTCAATTTTTTGTGCCCATAGTGCCCACCCTTTTGAACTTCAGGCTGGTAGGTTTTTATGATTCCTGCCTTCCTCAGCCCATTCCTCAGCCCAGTTGTTTATCACAGTTCTGTTTGTCTTGTGTTTCTGGCAAGCACCAAGGGAAAGAAACAGCCACTAACACCACATTTTATCCAGTGCAAGCTGATTTTGATTGACAGGGCTTTAAAGCACTTGTCTAGTATACATTTTCCTTGGTTATTTCTTCCAGGAATACACAATTAGTTTTGAGATCTGAAAAACACTATTTCAAGGCCTGCACTGAGGAATGAATCCCAACTATGAAAATACTTTTATGACAGAATATACTTGGCTTGTGTACACCAACCTGAAAAGGAAAATGGCATTTCCTAATATATTTATTCCCAGGTTAATGTAAGTATGCTTTTCAATATTTGGATTGAATCAGTTCTTGTTCTTCATCCTGCACATATTCCTGTCTGAAAAAACAACCAAACAAAAAAAAACAAACACATTTTTTTTTTCATTTTTTTTTTCAATTCAGTTAAAATCCTACAACACTGTGTTGCAACACAGTTACAAAGATAAATGAGAGAAAAGATACTCAGACAAGCAAGAGGTTATGTGATTTTAAATATGATGGAGAAGCAAGGAGTCAAGAGGGAATATGGCAAAGCTCCTCCAGATGGCAAAATCTGCCAGGGACACCCTCGAATGGCACAATACACGAAGGGCTGTGGGCAGAAAAGCCTTCCAGGCTCAGTAGCGCCCGGGACCGGAGCTCAACTAAGTGCTTCCCTGTTCAGCAATCTTTTCAGACAATTGCTTCTCATGGATAATTATTTGTTGCTACTTCTGCACCTCTTTCTTTTTCATTACACTGCCTCCTCCCTTTTGTTTCCTTGCCTCAGCCTAGCCCTGTCACTTCAAATTTCATGTTTCCTTTCCATTTGGGCCATTCTGCTGTCCTCTCCCGCGTCGTTGTCCCATCCTTTCCCCTACTTCTGTTACTTGTTCTTGCTCTCCCTATTTGTCACTCCCTTTCCATTCCTCTCAGCCCACCATCGTTGAAGGAGACGATCCCCCTCCCTTCCCCTGAAAGCCAGGCCGTGGTCTGGCATCAGAAACCCTTCCTCACTCCTGGATCGAGAACTGAGGCGTTTGGGCTTTGGCACCTCCGTGCTGCTCACAGCTGGGACCGAGAACAGATGTCACTTCCGCTGCCAGCTGCAGGCAGATGAGCGGCAGCTGCCCGGAGGGACAGACCTCCTGCATGGCAGCTGCTGGGCTGACACCCAGCGCTGCTCAGTAACCGGAGTTGGGCTGCTAGCAGTGCTGTCCCACCAAAGGGGAAGCGATCTGCTCCGGGATTGGAGCCCCCGCCACCTCAAGGAGCCCAGCTTGGGTTTGTAAAGTCAGCAGCAAGCTAAGGAGCCAGATGTGCAAATCTGTCCGAATCTCGGCAACAGCAAAAAGCGAAAGAAAAGTCAAATTCAGCTTGCAGCCCTGGCGACTGGAAAAAGTATGTTTTTACTTACTAACCAGTGGCTTTGCCAGGAGTTGCTAAGAGACAAAAAACGAGGCACCCCACGATGCTGTGTTAAGCAGTTCCTTTCCATGGCAGAAACACAGCCTGATTGAAAACCCATTGAAGTCAACGGGACTGCAAGTTCCTCCCAGTGCTCCCAAGAATGTGTGGCATCTACTCCCTCCGGCCATCTCCAACTAACTTCACACATAACCATGCTGGTTGTGCTGGTTTCTTTTTTATTATTATTTTTATTGTGCTGCAGTTTAAAGTGTGTATTTATGCTGTGTTCATCTCCCTCACCATTTGGTGAGGGAACATTATGGTTTCGATTAAACCCAACTGTTTTGGAGTTCAGTTGTGACTCCAGCCTGAGCAGCCACTGGCCTGGCTGCTCACTGTGACAGGCACACTTCGAAAGGGCATCTTGGAGTTTAAATTTTCTCTTTGAGGACTCACTCTGAATCCAGAGACAACACAGTGAGCCTAAAAGGATGATTTTTATGCTTGGTTTAAGCTAGTCTGCAAAGCTAGGAAAAGTCCTGGCCTCTTCTGGACACTGTTTTGTCCCTCTTTCTGTACCTTAGCACTGAGGTTTGTTCTGCTGTGCAGCAAGTCAGTAGAGGACAATGAAAAACTGTGTTTTCTGACTGGAAGCTAACCCTCAGAGAAGTGATTAGCTTTCCCCAGAGTCACCAGGTGGGACAGCTTTAGGGGAAGAAGGGATGCCATGATTCCTGTTGGGAAGGGCTGGACTGTGGGGCATGTAGAGCCTGGCATGCCTGACAGACCAGCATAGCCCAACTTAAATTGCCACTGAGCTGCACCCTTGGGGCACTGGTTTCTTAGCTTTGCAGTCTCGGGCCCTGCTCATATTCAGGGCAAGATGATTATTTGTTATTCTGACACTGTTATGCCCCTTCTGCAGACAGGGGAATGTACGTAGGTGAAGTACGGGAGGTTCAGGCACAGTGTGCAGCTCCTCTGTTCGCCTGTCATGTGCAGGCTTTGTAAGTAGTGAAGTCAGCCCGGGCTGTGTGTTGTGACATGCAAGCCTCTCTGAAAATGATACATCTGAAAACGCTCAGAGGTGAACTGCATTCCAGAATGGTAGGTCAGGGTAAGAAAAGGAAGGAAGGAAACGAAGTGTCTCTCACCCCTTCTGGGAGTGGCTGCTAGCAGCAGATCAAAGAGGCTCAGCTATGATGGATATTTCAAGAAAAGCTGTAAAACGCCTTGACTGTACAGTACAAAAGGCATATTACTTCTCTCTCTCTCTCTTCTTTTTTTTTTTTTTTTCTTTAGCACAACTGACTTCCGTATTTAATCCTGCTTGCCGTTGTACACCTTTGTGTAGGCAACTCCATATAAACAGAAGGTACAGGATTTGTCCAAAGCTTTGTAAAAGCGTCTCATGGTAACACTGTAAGAATGAATATTATAGTGGCAGCAATGCACCCTCTGGTGGTGTCTACAAATATTTTGTCAAGAATCTTCCCCAAATTAACTAGAACAGCATCTGGTAGAGTAAGGATTTTTCTCTCCACCTTCACTGATTCCCATCAGGGACAACCTGGGGTACTGAGGTGGGCTGAAAAAATACTGAGCATGGTGGGCTCTGTAGCCATCAGCCCCAATGACTGCCAACTGGGTAACAAAGATGCAGCTGGCTTAAACAAGAGGCTGGAAGCCACACTTGGCATGTGGGTTTATGAAAAAGGGAGATTCATGCTAATCTGTGTGGGTGGAGGATGGTAAAGCATTTCTTATATGCTGGGACTGCTCATGTCAACATGTACCTGCCCTAGGCTGGGTTCTTGGTAGCTCATAGTGTTTTTTTGCAGACCTTTCTCATTCCTCTCAAAACACACCTTGAGTAGCATTTGTTTCTGATTTCAGGAAAAGCCTAAAATATTGCCTAGATGGGCAAGTTCTGGACAAATCTGTGTTGAAATTATGTTTCTTCAAGTGTTTTATTGAACAAACAATTATACTGTAATGAGAATCTCAACTCTTAGTTTGTGTTTATTTAGTCATTTTTACTCTTAAACCCAATTTGATGAAAGGTTTATAAGCTTCAGAAGTTTTGAAAAATAGCCACACTGCACTATGCTGGATGTGGCCAGTGACTCCAGTGAGCATCAGTGAATAGCTAAAAGAAACTGAGGATTTTCAGCTTCCCATTAAAAGGGAAACCGGTAACTGTCAAACCATGATACATTAGGAGCCTTGTACGAAAGTTAATAGGAAAAAAAAAAAAGTTATTTTGAGCAGAAAGTAAAATGCAAAGTAAAATTTCAGTAAGAAGTAACATCCATTAGATTCAGTGAGGATGAGAGAATAAATTGTAGTCTGTGATTATCATGAAGAAATATCCTACAAAATGAATCTGACAATTCTTGTTCTTTAGGCTTGTATTTTTCCCCAAGAAAGCAAGAATTGGACCAGATGGATCCATGGAGGATCTTTCAGGACTAAAATGCAGTATGTTATGCAGCATGAATGCAATATTCAGTGTAGAAGAGATCAAACTTACTGAAGAAAATTATAGTGCAAGAAATAATGCCTTGCAAGTAAAACATCACATTGTTCAGTAGCTCTTTTGTGCCCTCTGCAGTTAAAACACTGTTATGTAGCTGTGCACTCAATTTGCATTTGTCCTTGGTTTGAAATGTAATACCTAGGGTTAATGAAAAACAGCAAAGCAGTAAATACTTCTGAATTTTTTTGGGGGGTTGCCTGTAGGCTAGATTGTGGTTTTTGTTATTCACTCACAATTAGCAAGTAATACTGTAAAGCAGATGACCCTATGTGTTCAGTGTTACCACTTATAACAATAGTTGAAAGCACAGAAATAAACAGAGCTGCACACCAGTATAAGATCTCTGCTGGTGCATATTAAGTTTCGCTACATGCACACAACCATATATATACAGGTGTTGAGAGGATGATCTATCCTTTAAAGCATCAAAGATGTGTGTTTTTTTTTTTTTCTACCAATGGCATTTTTTGAGATTTTTAAAGAGGGACATCTAGGTACTGATTCTGACATGGACTTCTAGCATGTACTAGAATGGGTTATTTCTTGTCTGTGACCTTATGTTCTCTGCAAATATATATCTAATTGGAACAAAAATACTTCCTTTAAACTCTGTGGGCTATAGTTTTCACTGTTGTGTGTGTTCATTGCTAGGTACAACACTTGGGCTTGAATGCTCCTCTCATGAAAGTATTTTCTGAAGTAACTAATACATCACTACAAATTGAATTCATTATTTTGAGCATATGGTTTTGACAGACATTACTGTGCCAGCCTGATTCACTTCTAGGAATAGTATAGCCTAAACAAACAACACAACATGTGAGGCCAGACAGAGAAGCTAGAAGGAGACTGGAGAAGACCAAAACCCCAGAGGCTGCTTGACACAAGGTTCTGGGACAGCAAAACCAGTGGAAGGTCCCAGAGACCTCCGAGCCCCCCACTGGTCTATTTTCTCTCCATAAAAGAGAAAAATGCACATAGTGCACATGGTCCAAAGTTTAAATTACAGACTGAAGAGTCAGGAGAGATGGACATAAGTTCCACTTAAGGAAAGACAAGTATTGGCAGGTTGGTAAACACCTCTGTACTTAAGTGTCTTTCTCTGTGGAATATGAGTAATGCTATTTCCCAGCAGTATTTGTTGTAGTGATTGTATTTATACTTATGAAGTTCTTTGTAAACGGAAAACTTTACAAGTTACTTTTAAAAACTGTTACTGTTGAGATGGTACTTCATTGCTGAAAACAACTCTGTGTATCATGGAATACTTGATTAACCAGCTGAACTATGGAAATATCTTTTTATCTGCATTAATTCTTTCAGTGACTCTAGAGATAAGTAATTAGTAATGTACATGAAATATAAGCAGGGACCATGAGCTGCAGAATTTATCAACATATAAAAATTATCCAGCCACATTTCTCATTTGACTCATTTGATTTTGTGCAATAGACTTATGAATGCTCATCCCTGTTTATATTCTGTATTAGCAACATGGATTGAGATGAAGTCTTCAGTCTTCAACTTTGTTGAAGTTACTCTTGGACAGATATAGAATTATCACTCATACTAGTGATGGCTAATTCCTATGGCTAGGAATTTTTGTTTGTTTGTTTTGTTTTGTTTTGTTCTGTTTTGGAAAGCATTTGGTAGAGGAAACTGGACTCCCAGCTTGTGTTGTGTTAATTTCCCAATAATTGTGTGGCTTGAACAGGATGTGTGAAAGTGGAGTAGATCAAAGGTTCACATCATAAGGTAGTCTAGGATGTTGGGTTTGATGATGGTAAATATATTACACAACTGGATATGTTGTTCAAGCTAGTTCTTGGTGCTCACAGATACAGGCCACTGAGAAAGAAGCAAAGGAGAAACAAGGGAGTAGAGATAGGCCCCACTTCATTGACAACGTTGAATTTGGAATTCAGCTCAAAATATCTGTTTCATTGCTAACTCTCCCCCACCCATCAGTGCTATGGCAGCAAACCTGCTCAGTGTTTGCATAACCCTACCAGGCCCAGAGCACATCCCTCCTGCCAGAGGCTGGGGCCCACTGGAGGCCAGGTCTCTCCCCATGTGTGGATATTGCTCAGGGATGGTCTCCCCGTTTTGCCTGTGAGCCATACCCAGGCCGATGCTCCTTTATGATCCCCATGTGAGCTACACAGCAGGTGCCTTCCACCCATGGCCCTGCCTGGCCATGCTGGAGTCTGAACCCAAGTCTGACCACCACCTGCAGGATGACCTCCTGGCCTCTCCCACCAACTGCTCTGCTCCTGGCTGGGGTGGTGGGGATTATGCTGGCTCCAGTTATGGCTCTGCCTTCCCAGGGGTGCCCAATCCACAGATCGCGGTTGGTGGGATTGCCCCAGCCCAGTCTGATGAGCTGCTGTTTCAGACAGTGGCTGAGCTCAGGATCATAGGTGACAGAGGCAACACTTTGTGCTTCCCCAAACAATCTACAGCCATCAGCTCCTCTTCAGCTGCCCTCTGCCAGAGCGGGGGAGGCTGGTATTGGGTGGGTTGAGGAGGAGGAAATGCCTGGGAATCTTCCACCTGAATGAAATTTTGGAAGAAACCACAGTGTGTACAAAGTGGAAATTACCCATGGAACCAAATTGGAGTTTTTTTTTTTTCTTTTTCTTTTTTTTTTTTTTTTAAACTGGCATAAAACACATGGACTCAAATCAATTCACCAAGACCACTGTCTAACATTTCTTCATTGCTG
This sequence comes from Aythya fuligula, assembly GCF_009819795.1. NCBI lineage: Eukaryota > Metazoa > Chordata > Aves > Anseriformes > Anatidae > Aythya > Aythya fuligula. The sequence goes on along the minus strand of NC_045560.1, from coordinate 31,040,675 downwards.
TGCTGACTTCAGAGGAGGGTGGTTTGGGCCCTCATCCCTGTTGTGGGGCTGTTCTCTCCCTGCAAGATGACATCTTCCACCATGCAGCACATGTTTTCCTCCAGCTAATCTAGGAGAGAAGTACTGAAGTCACACAACTCTTCATGAAAGACGTTCAGCCGGTAAGGCAACTTCCATGGGGACCGATGTGGCTTTAAATGTCCAAATATTCTTTCTGTAAGGCAATACACTGGTGTAGGAAAGTGCAATTTAATACCAATTTAAGACAAAACATTTGAAACCAGCTGCATAAATGAAAACAAAGCATGGAGATGCTGAACTATGTCTTACTTTGATCAAAAATACTTAAACAGATGTTTCAAAATTTCCTTTCCATATTCATACCAAGGCAAAAAAATGTAAATGTCACTTTTTGGCTTTGATTTAGGTTGAAATTAATCAAATGCCAGAATTCACAGAGGAATAAGAAAAGACCCTGCACCTCCCTCATCTCCTACCACAGAACTGTAGTGAGAGCGCACAGGAGATGTGCACAGGGAGACGGAGGCTCAGGAGCAGGAGGAAGAACAGGACATGCAGAAAACAGGATCCATAGAAGCCCTGAGATCTGTGAAGAGATAGGTTGAACCTCCAAAATACTGGGAAAGAGGAGAGAAAGTAAGTGATGGAGCGATTAAGGTTGTTGTTGTGGTAAATGGAGTTTTATTTGTTCTTTAACAGCCTTCTCTGTGGGATACTCCTCTGAGTAACATGCCTGTGGATGCATTAGATAACTGCAGGGTACAGAAAGTGAATTTCCCTAGAAGAAAGAGAGGATCAGGGCGGGAGAGGAGGAGAAAGACGCCTGGGCGGACTGCAGGGCTGCTGTGCCGAGGCCGGACCCGCTGCTGCTGCTGGCCCTGCAGGGGGAGTATAACACCAGAAATGGGGCTCCCGAAAGCCCGTCAGGACAGCGCGCTCCTCTGATCTGGCACTTCCATTTGCAAAGCACACATTTTCCTTTGTGAGCTACTTAGCCACTTAACTCTATTAGGGGTGAAATATATGCCGTGCATGATAAAGGTTAGTTAATGTGTTTAGCTAACGAAATGCAGTTTGTGGTGTTCTGAAGTGAATGTGTAGGAGGGGGATAAAATAAGGCCTCCTGGAATGTGCCAAGGTTAAATTTGTGAACTTCCAGCTGAGGAACACGAGCCTAAGATCTCCACCTGCTGAGGTAATCAGTCAGTCCCAGGCTCACAGGTAGCTGCATAAAGTTTAAAGTGTGGAGAAACAAGTGAGTATGTTCTTCAGCCAATCTGGCACTGAACTTTTAACTTTTAAAATAAAATTTATTCTAACAAATTATCATAAAGACTTAGCGTATAGAGCCATGTTAATAGCAAGGGAGAGAGCCAGCAAGGATTTCTGACACATATTTGTTCAAAACTAAAAACTAAAGTACTTTTTTTTTTTTTTTAGCAGAAGATGTGGGCTCTTCCCAAGTGGGTGCAGAGTACTGTTGTGGATGGCCGATGTTGTGGTAATGTTGTGGAAGCTGCACCTAGTGCATGATTTTGGGAAAACAATGACCAGCCCCTTCACTGCCAGGGCCAACCAGAGAATGAGGCTGGCCCCAACAGTGGAAGAGCTTCCTGCAATTGCTATCTGGCTCATACCAAATGTGTGGGCATTCATGAACAGAGGTGCATTCAGAATTTCATCTGCACACGCATTCATCTATGGGTGCTGTGTTTAAGCAAGTGAGGTATGCACAGAGCCAGTTGGTGTTATTCTCAGTAGTCAACAACTTCTTAATTTTATTGTGCTGATTGCTGCACTCGCTTGCCTCTTGTTTTAAGCCCTAGTATTAGCAGTGTGGGTAACAAGTTCCGCAGCCTAATCCAGAGAAGATTCATAACTTACAACAAAGTGACTGGACTCTTTTGGTAATGCTAAAGGTGTTTAAAGACCAATGACATATAATATATTTGAATATTTTAGATACTGGATCCTTTTTAATACTGCATCCAGTTTAAGTGCTGTCTGTTATCACTGCAACATACACAGAAAATATTCTGGCTTGCTGTGTTCTTGTTCTATCATATTTGATTGAATACAAATGCTGATAAATGAAAAAGACTCATTTCTCCACCCATTTGTGTGAACACATTACACTTTTCAGAGAGGCTTTTTTTTTTTTTCTTTTTTTTTTTCAGATTTCACACATTTTACCCAGACAGTCAGCTCTTTCCAATTATTCTGACCTTTTTGAGATGAATTTTTCCATTAGTTATTGTTAGCATTCGCTTAAACAAGTACATCATAAAACATTTAATTATCGTGGCTCATGCAAAACACTTTGCATGCAAAGGTCCCCAGATACTTTATAAACATTCATTAAAGGTGACAGCAAGCAATGTATTGTAGCTAGGGAGAGCTGTTCCCGTTCTGCAGATATGTCATCTCTTAGTTTCCATTTATCCACAGTCTTGACAGGAAGTTAACACAATTACACCTCTCCTGCAGGACAGAAGCACACACTCAAGAACTGCTACTGCCTCTGCCCCCACTTTTCCTTCCTTACAGCTTGTACCTGTGAGCCCCCTGCCCATGAGCCCTGTCCAAGTAATGTTTGTAGCTCATTGGCTACTTTATAGAGAAGACTATGGCAGTCCAGCTGGTTTAAGGATTTGTCTAGGTATAGTGCTAGGAAAAAAAAAAATCATGACTAAGTTTGGATCCCAGGTACTCCAACTAAAATCCAGCATTAAGGATCAGAAAGTAACTCCAGATTTAACTGATAAAGCAGTGCATGGTATGCCTTTATCTTTGTATTTACTATTCATAGGAAAGAGAAAACAACTGCTGAAACTGCAGCTTCTTCCAGTACTTCAGTTGCTGGCAGTCCAGTGAAGCTCCCCGGAGTTGGGCAGGTTTGACCACCTGGTTTCAAATAAAAAAGCCTCTTTCATGGAGTGTCACTGGTTTCCACACTAGCATGAGGACATATTGAAAATGACTGAGGAATCTCAGCACTTTGGGTGAAGGGATGAAAAGGCTATTGCTTGAATTAATGATTGCATGAACAAGAGAAACAAATGGATGCAAAAAGAAGACATATCTAGATAACCCCAAACTAACAGTAACGTAGGGTGGTCCAACCGTACTGTTCAAGGTATTGTCTTCTGGAAATAGTAAAAGATATCCTCCAAATGACTCGGCTTCCTGCATATTGTACTGGGACTGCATTTATAAGCTCTACCTTCTTCAAATCTTATTAATTCATGTGTAATGCTATATGACATGACTGTGTTAGTTTGATTCTTCTACTAGACCAGTTTCTACTATATGTGATCCCTTTGCAACATATTCCTTTGGGTGGTATAGAAGGAAAAGGAGCAGAAAACTAAAAATATACTTGAACAAACAGCTGGCTCCACAACCTTGAAAAGCCTGGAAAGAATACTCATGGGGAGGTAACTTAGAAGGACATTGATGTGGTGAATAACTGTGGTTTTTCTCCTCAGGAAAAGAGGGTCAATCCACTCCTTGTAAATGTACAAAATCATTTGAAAGAAGTATTGATTCATACACCAGTTTCTCCTCCCCTTTGAAGTAAACCTAACACCCTGAACTTTGGTCAGTTTTTCAAGTATAAAAGGATAGCAAGAGCAGAATTTTTGACCAGTAGTGTAAGATACTTTATAAGATTTCTCCTGAGGGATGGAGACCAAGAAACTATATAACTCACTAGCAGCTAGTAGACATATTGCACTTTTGTCTTCTGAAATAGAATATGATTGAAGTCTCACATACAACCTATGGCAAGTTTCAAGTAGGTTAGTATAAGAAAAGCAAAATATTTTAAGATGAAGGCTTATGGTTTGTTTTTATTGACTTACCATGCTCTAGGGGTTCACATTACTCTAGAGATCTGAACACATTTCAGGGAGGAAAATTAACAGTAGATTTTGGGGTACTTATCAATGAGGGAGAGAACAGAAAACCCACTGGCAGTACTTATACTTCTCAGATGGTAAAAGTCTTTAACACTACTGGTCAGCTACTGCCATTTCCCATTTGTGTCTCAGCCTCATCTGTGTGTCCTGCTGGCCAAATTCCCTTCTGCTACATCTTTACATCTGCAAAGTTCCTCTTCATAAGCAGGACGTCATCAGCTGCAAATCCATCCTCTCTGGATCCATTTTTTCATAAGTTTTAGGTGTGCTTTTCCCATTCTAGTAATCTTTCCTACCCCTGATTATGTTTTTCTGATCTTCTTTGTGTTGAACAGCTCATTGGCCCCAGTTTCCAGATGAGATCAGAAACATCTAGAACCTCTCTTCTATTTTCTAGAGAAATGCTGTTTCCTAGAGAAATGCCTTATTCACCCTTCTTGGCTCTATAAAATTAGGGGCAAAACTTTTCTTCTATTTTTTTTTTTTTTTTATATAATTCTCTTCTGCCTGGTACAGCTTACTTAAGTAAACTTACCCGAGCCTCTGGGCTGTTTTACTGTTGCCACAAATATATTTGGATTGTTAAGTGAAATTACGGATGCATTAATAGGTGTTGTTTTAATTTAAATGTATAGATTGCATATAGATTGCATAGTATGAAATCTATATGTATATATAATGTAAGTTGTGTGGATATAAATATACACATTTATGTGTATTTGTTTGCATTTTAATATCTATATTATACGACTAGGAGAAACACATGTAAACAATATGCAGTTTGGAGAATGAGAACAAAACCTATCAACATTTAAGATGTTAACGTTTAAAACCAGACTTCAGGTGAGTAATAAAAGAGGCACCTTCATCAGACGTGTTCACAAATACAATGATAACCTAAGTCTGATTAAGCCAGATGTCAAACATGAAAGAGCAGGCAGCAAGGTTCAGGAGGCTGAGAACAAACATGAAGAGACAAGGATCTGAAAGGCCATGAAGAGTGAACTGTCTTGAAAATGAGATTGTTAAACCCGAGTTACGCTGAATAAGCTCCAGTTTCTTATTTTAATGCTTTGGGGGTGGACCAGAACAGAATGTTTACTCTCTAGTCTTGGCAGGCTGTTATCTTTCACCTAATGACAACTTGCTGAGGCAATTAAAGACTGTATTGACAACACTGAACAAAGTCAGCAAACATTTTTTTCCCCCAGTAGTAGTATTTTTTCTCCTAACCCATAATGCCATCATAGCATTTGTGGAGTGAGGAGGTATGTGGTATGACACAATACTGTAGTATTGAATCCTTTTCTTAAGCTTGGTGAAATCTAGAAAGCCACATCCTAGGTAGAGTAGAAGATAGCTCTCATGGCTTATTACATAACTCTTAAGAACTCTGCTTTTGTTCCACAGTGTTTGCTAAAACAGCCCATTTATCATGAAGGACACTATGCTCTCCACTGTCTCTTCCTTTATATTCCTTTATATCTCTGTCCCTTTCTTTATGTGACCCTGTAAAATAGCTAAGATTTGATCTACTCTTAAATGTGTTATAGGAGAAATAAAAAGTATAGAATAGTTCAATTTGTTGAAGCTCTTTTTGCTTCATTAGAGGAATTTTCATGTACCCCTCTCTGTAGGGGACCCAATCCAAAGAAATGCACCTGAACCAGCAGGAAAAATCTTCAGGTCTTCAAAGGGCAGCAGGTCAGTTCCCAAAGTAGGTGTGATGATCAACCTCAGATTCAGTCTTCTGTATAGGCAAGCAGTCACTGTTTTTTGGTTCTTTTGTGTTGAGGTGAAAGAAAGTATTGTCGTGCAGGAAAAAGTGCCTTGCTCAGCTGATAAGAAAAGTCTCAAAGAAGGAATTTACTCTGTTCAAACCAACCCTGTATTTCTCATGTACATTTCCAAACACCGAAACAATACTTTGCCCCACCTTTCAAAACAGACAGTACTGCAGATCCCTGATAGCACAGGTGGTGTAAGCTGGTCTGCCCAGCCTGGCTGCAGTGAGAGCTGTGTCACCGCCACATGATGCCATGGTCACTAGTAGGGTGCTACACTGCAGAGAGATGTGAGCTCATGAGGAACAAAGGAGAAGGCTAAGCAATGGTTGGGGCCCAGAAAAGCAAGAAGAGAAACAGAAAACACTGAAAACCTTGAAATGAATGTAACCAAACTTCAGAATGGGTTCAGTTCAATCATTAACTTCTGAGAGTTATCTAATTCATCACCTGAATGGCTTCACCTACTTACTAACCTGTCACAGTGATGTAGATAATGACTGAAAATATTTTATTGACTGTTGTTCTGTCCTGTTTTAACTATCTATTTACAAGGTCATCTTTTTGTGCACAGTGATTTGTCAAGATAGGATCAGTATTTGAAACCAGAGGAAAGGTTCAGATTGTTGTTTTGCAAGAATGGTCTCCTTAGACGGATCCTCTCTTATTCTGAACCTAAACTACATTGTGGCTAAAGACATTTAATCCAGATCCTTAGCCATCTCCAGCACCAAAATTGAAAAACCTTCACTCAGTTATAGGATTTCAGGTTCTTTATATTAGCATTAATTAATCACAGTAAGTAGTTTATAAACAGCTCTGTTTATTGCTTTCTTTTCTACCCTATGTTTTTTTTTTCCACTAATTTGCAACAGAAATTATCTAATGGAATGGTCTGTCAGAAACTGTTCATGGAAGAAAGTTAGTTCAGTGATCCCAAAATGCTGACCACAGAACTTTGCACTTCTCAAACCCCAAGCAGTGGAAAGTCAAGGTAGCCAGGGAATGGGTCTAGAGGTCTCTGGAGGGAGCCACTGGCTTTGCAGGTTTGGGCATCAGGGCTTACTCCTAGCTGGCTGAAAGCCCTTGAGTCCTGTCCCTTTGCACCTGGCACCCCCGGGGCTTGTGCTTGGAGCCTGGAAGCACTGGGCTCAGACAAAGTCCCTGGGACTGGAAGCTGGATGTTTCAGGGATTTCTGCCAGATTGCAGCTTCATGTGGGGAAGCCCAGAAAATACCAGTTAAACAAGAGACTTTCCTTAGAATACCTGGTCTGAGACCTAAATGAGCCAGCACAGCTGTTAGTGAAACTGATATTTTTCTCAGTTTTCATAGTTGCTAAAATAGCAGCTACAGAAGCCAAAGAACAGTCATTTCTTTAAGATACACCCTATGTCTTTGTTTCTAAAGCATTTTTTTTTTTAATGTCTGGCTCAAGATAAATTTGAAAAATAATAATAATTCATTTGTATTTGAGCTGAATCCAAGTTCTTGAAAAGTCATGCAAAGGCAGAATCCTGTCTTTTGGCCATTTCTTTGTTGGGTGGTAAGCAATAATCAAATTAATGATTTCAAATTTCTTAAAAATTGTCTTGAAGCCAGTACAATTACAAGCAGATGGATAAACAGGAACAATGGGAGCTCACAATATAACCAACAGCAGTAGCTATTTTAAAACACCTCTGGAAAAAAAAAAAAAGAGAGAGAGAGAAAATAAAAAATAATAATAAAAACAAAATAAAACAAAACAAAATACTTTTAGGGTGGTTTCACAGGGGTAGAGTGATTGCATTAGCAAGAAGCAGTGAGACCCACCCCATCACTAACACCACTGCAAGGGCTCAGTCATCCAACAGCTTCCAGGGCAGTCACAGAAACAAAACCCTGTCAAGAAGTAGCTGCAGAAATAAGTCCTGAAAATAACTCCAGAGTTTGTTAACTTGGGCTTGTTTACAAAGAAAATGGTCTCCCCAGGCAGAAAAAACCTTCTACCTCAAAAAGTGGTAGACTCGGCCCTTGCTTAAAATAACGTCTCTCTGGCAGTAGCTGTCCAGGACTATGGATGGGCAGCTGAGACATTCTCAGAATGTTCCCAGGAACCAAGGCCAACAGGCAAAGAGCAGTCAGTTCAGCTCCAGTAAACACTCTTAACCTTCAAAATTAGTGGCTGCTTGCAAATTGCCTATTGGGAACAGTTCTGGAAATCCCCTGTTCTGATTTGTGCCTGGGAGTGGTTTGGGGGTAGTTGACAACAGCCCTGGGGGTGCTAGGGACTTGCCTGACTGTTTAACACCATAGATGATCACAATCCAGTGCCCAGAAATGTTCCCAGGCCCTGTCTAATTCAACAGGATAGATGTATACTGAGAAGAAAATGAAATATTTTGTTTGTTGAGCATGGAACTGTCATGTTTCCTGCTTTGCAGGACATCCATAACAAGGATGGATGTTACCAGCATGACAATGTTTGCTTGTCTGGTTGCAGACCTAACTGCTAAACATGCAGAGGGATCCTTTTAGCAGCACTGGCAGTACTTCAGAAAGCCAACTTATTTGTAGGATAGCTGCAGTATTGTGCTGTTGCAACCTTTATTTTGCCAACATGAGGAAAGAACCAAATTCATCTGCAGCAGACTCTTTAATGTGACCTATGGACCATATGAGTTGGGTTTCATTGGTGATAATGGCCAAAACTGGGAAGCATCTGTTAATTTCTCCTCTAACTTTGTATATCTGTTATGTACAAAGTGTGATTTGATTTTTGGAAGCTGGATTTCCTTGCACAGATACTATGAGGCTCACCTCAATCTCATTCATACGATTTACTATAAAATCCTTGATTAATGCACCAAGGGCCAAATCTGAAGAGGGACAATCTGTCCAGAGTGCTGCTGGTTTACACAAGCTGAAAACAAAGATATTAGGCGATATGTAAAAAGTCAAAGCCTCAGACAGCTATTTTAAAGATTAGCTGTCAGCTTCAGCAACAAAAAGTACAATCACCTCCACAGCCCTCTAGTGTAATTTTGTCTGGGTGGGTGAAAGGGAATGAGAACACAATTGTTTCACCTCTCCTGATTCTTAATGATCCTGCCTTCCCCCAGCCGACCTACACAGAGACATTTACAGCCATCAAACATATAGATTGCCAGACCTAGGTGTGTTGGACTGCGCCTCCAGGGATCCTAACCAGATGGTATTTTAGGAGAGGACACAGTTCATTTCAGAGCAATCCGAATGAGCAGCTTTCTTTTCTTTATTACACCATTGCATTTGGCGGCAATCCACCAGAGGCAGATTCTCTGCTCTCTAAGGAATGATCTGCCCACTCTGTCCATTTAACAGGACGTTCAGCTTGGAAAATCCAGTTGCTGATCACACATGTGGAGCAGATGTGCGAGCATGCGTAGCAAAATAAAAAATAAAAAATCCCAGCAGTGTACTGGGAGAAATGTAGCGTAACTACTGAAAAACAGTGACACGAAAGCTCTGATTCTGAAACAGTGGTTATTGTTGTTGTAAGGAGGATTTTTCTTATTACTCTTATGGAGAAGAAAAAAAAAAGAAAAAAGTGTAATAAATCCTTTATTATTTTTCTATTTGGAGGTCAGGGAGGATTATTCATGTTATACTAATGTGTCTTCTTTGTTCATTTTCACAGACTTCTCCTTACAAAGATATGATTCTAACTATTTTGACCAGACTGTCTTGGGGCCCTACCTCTCAGAAACTTAGTGCTGGAAAACTTCCACTAGAAAGAAAAGAAAAGAAAAGAAAAGAAAAGAAAAGAAAAGAAAAGAAAAGAAAAGAAAAGAAAAGAAAAGAAAAGAAAAGAAAAGAAAAGAAAAGAAAAGAAAAGAAAAGAAAAGAGAATTTCCAAAAAACCCACACCCCTTTAAAAGAGAGGATATCAGAAGTATACATCTTTTATCCATGCCCCACACGCTTGCATGTAAAGGGAGAGCACCAGCTGTTTTTCTCATGGTGAATAAGGGTTACTTGGGGAAAACTGACTTCCTGTTTTTACATGGACAGCTACATTGTTGCATAGCCAGTTAATTTTGGTTAGGTCAATAGAGCAAGTTTAATTATTGGAACTTTCCTTATTCACTCAAGTTTCATACTGTACAGAAGAAAGAGGGATTACTAGGAAGTCCAAACTGTGTACAGAAGTTGAAAAGCTCATCTTTATTAATTACACGGTCCTTCTTAAACATACTTTTTTTTTTTTTTTTTTTTTTTTTTTTTTTTTTTTTTTCCGGGAGGGGGGGGAGGGGAAGAGGAGTTGGGATTTACTGAGTTTTGAACTAGTGACTAAATGTCTAAATGTATTTCACAGTTCAAAATGCAACGAATAAAAATCACATGGAGTTTTTCTTTCTTTGTTTCTTCTTTTTTTTACATGTTTTTTTTTTTTTTCTTTTCTTTTCTTTTTTTTTTTCTTTATTTTTTTTTTTTTTCCCAAAGAATAAAAAGAATGAAAAATACATATTTAAGGCACTGGAAGCTGCATAGCTACTCCTACAGATGTGGTGGGAAAGTGGTCCATTTTTTCCATGACAGCACAACTCAAAACAACAAAACTCTGAGCAGTTGCAAATACAGAGAACAATCTGGTTTTGTTACAGAGGGCACTATGAAAAACATACCTCTCAGGTTGTGACTTACAACCAGGACAACTGGTGATGGTGATACTAAATAGCAAATAATCACAGGTATTATCTGGTAAGAAACCAAGAACATTTCTTGCACTCTATGATGTTCATTTCTAATTTACTTTAACTAGAACACTTAGATTTTATTTTGTTATTTAATTCAGGGACTGGCTAAGCTCCTTCCTCCGTTTCATATGGTGTTACAAGTTATGGTGAATTTCTAAATCTTGGTCTTGGTTAATGCATCAAAGGACATATGGGCTGATTTCCTTCAGTTTCCCATAATATACATGTAGCCAGCTGTATGTTATTACATAACCTTAGACTTAAAACAACCAGATCATCCTAGATACCATGATCTATTTCTGTGTTTTTGATACATTAATATTACAGTGGGAAAAATTCACCAGCACTGTTATAAGGAAAGTTAGTTGTTTCCTTTTTTTTCTTCTTTTTCTTTTTCTTTTTTAATTCATATCCTTGTTCTTAATAAACATCCCAAAGAAAAATATTCAACAGCAGCAGGCAGTAATAAAGAGGCAGAAAATGGCAAAACCACAGTACTGAGGAAACCTATGTGAAAACACTGGTTGTGTCTTCCTGGTTACAGAAAACAAATAGAACTGTTCAAAGCACTTGCCAATAAGGGCCTGCCAAATAAAATATTGTTTTATGAAGTCAGGAAAAAACTAATTTTAAAGGTTATTGTAGGTTATTTGTGGTCACGTCTTGTGTTCATAAAACATGATGTCATCTTGAACCCTTCACTATTTTTATTTCAGTCCTATAGGTTTTTGTCTGAGACACGATCTCAGCAATTGTAGAAATTTAAGTTATTGGGAAATACTTGCAAGAGTCTGCTCTACAAATTGAATAGGAATAAAATAGAATAGATTCAAGCCAACAGAATGCAAGAACCCATCAATGCAGCTGTGTTTTAGGAGAGTTTATTTACCTAATCTAGTAATTTGGTATAATGAGATCACACCAGCAGCAGTAAATTTGAAACCAGAAGGTTGCAGAATCACATTTTGTACTTATTTTTGTTTAGAGTTTTCAGATGTTACTAACACCACAAAACTGCCCTTTGTAGCATGCAGTTCTCTACCCTGCCTCTACAATGCTGTAGGAATTCTTGTGGCCAGTAAGGCAAACATTTTATTTGCCGCCTTCTGTGTTTTTGGTGGAAAGAGTTTACTCACCTCATTGAGTGTGTCATTCCACCAACTAATCTAATGTATCTAGATGAGCTGCAGCCCAACAGAGAATAAAAATATTAAGGAGAAGGCAATAAGGAGTTAAAGTCTTTTCCTGGCCACCATTAAAACTTTTGCCTCACTTCTTTCTTTCTTTTCTTCTAACATTCACTGGCCTGTCATAACGCCAGATGGAGATGGAGTACATGGGATTTTACTGTTTTTATTTTTTTTTTCAGAATTGGGGCTTTCTATAAATGGTTTCTCCCATCTGAAGCTATCTAATTAACAGCTGACTCAGACCTGAATACTTCCTTGAATGCTGTGGCTACTTTAGGGATTTTTCCTTTTTAGCCACTGATGGCCTCTTCTCTGGTGCTTTCACTCTTAAAACAGTTTGTCAGAGCAAAGAAATGCTTATGACATCTTCCCATGTGCTCCTCTAGGCTTATGTGCCTACTAATTTCTTCATTAGAATAAGAATATAGTTCTATTTCTCCTTCTCTTTGTTCCAGTTGGGCTTTGTTTTATGATCATGGGAAATGACATGAACAAAGTCTTAAAATATGAAACTTTAGGGTTGCAGATAAATTATTTCTTTTCTTCCTGTGGCTGCCTTTAAAGTCCATGACAGTGTGTTGTCCAAATGATGGCTGAAGCACCCTGCACGTGGAAGGAGCTGTGTGCTGGGGCTTGGCCCATCAGGAATAGTTCCTTGTGGCTTTCAGGGATACATTGATGTGCATGGTGGGCACTACAATGTTCCTGTGTGATACCACAGCGGGTTTCCACCAGTCTTCAGCAGTGCAGCTTTTGGCTTTATGATTCTCACTAATTTTGTCAATTTTTATTTATTATTTAATTATTTACAGAAGAGTGCCTGTCCTTACATTTGAAGGCAACTCTTTGTCCGTCTTGGTGGCAGTGAGAGAAGATAAGGGGTGACAGCCTGGACCACTCGCCAAAGAGAGCAGAACTCCTACTGCCATAGGAGGGAGAAGTGAAGGCAGTTTTAGACAACTGCTGCAGCGTCCCTAGCCCGGGCTGATGCAAGCATCAAGGATTTTTACAGAATTTACATAGCCCAGAGGCCTTGTGTGCTCTGTTGATGACAGTGTTGCTCAACATGTCTGAAATGCATGTGGTTTGGCTCTGTGGCCCCCCGCCTCCACTGGGGGCCTATTTAATGCCTGGGGTCGCTGGTGACTTTTAGAGGGACAGCCAAAAACCTTCTTTGCAGTTGCTGGAGGAAATCCTCCTTCAGTTGCATCTGGAGCTTTCAGAGGCTCTTTTCACAGCTTAGGCCTTTGCTTTGCATAAAAGAGCTGCAGTCACAGGACAAATCTCACCTAATATATCTTACCTGCAAATAGCATTTTTTCTCCCAGATCAGTTTCTAATACCCCGCTTATGCTTGTTTTTCTGTTTTGCTGCCAGTTGGCATTGCTGATGCTATTTCCTTGCTGTACTATCATACTCATGGAATGAATCTCAAGAGCATAGTTTCTATTAATGGCTTATCGTTTGTACTTTCTGGGTAAGCTTTTCCCTCTAACTATGGCTGAGTCAGACCTCTATTCCCACTATCAATTTCATTCCATCCAGGTGTCTCCTACCTCCCAGCTTGTAAATATTTTTCTTTAGAATAAATGGTGTGGAATTCATGTTTGGGAAATTAAGAAAGGCTTTCAGACTATTTGGGCTGGTACTCAAAGATTCTTCTGTTCCTGTGGTTAATCAATAATATTCAAGTGTGAAAGAGCGAAACACACTTAGGCAGTGGTTAACATTTGTCATGAAACAAACATTATTTTCTGGTGGTGAAATTGCTTACTTTGCTAGATTCCCCAAAATAACAGTATCCAAAATAGGGCAAAAATGTGGCATGCTGAGACACTGTATTAATGTGTTTTTTACAAGAAACTTGAAGTGTCTGTAGTTACTGTTTGGCTTCATCATCTGAACTTTTTGATCTGTATCTTATAACATTCCAGCCTGTCATATGTAAAGTACAGTTCCTAAAGACCACAATAATATAACCCAGTTCTGGATTCAGCTTCTCTTCAGTATTCTCCTCCTTACGCTGTCCCCAAAAGAAATTCTGAATAGATTTGCATTTTTTTTTCCTGTCTGCCTGCTCATAAGCTAAAAGAGATGTTCTGTCCTGTTTTTAAAACAGGAAAAATAAATCAGTTGTCAGAGATCCCAGGGTTGCACAAAGTTACACTGTGTGCATAAGGTAGGAACAAGATGGGGTAGGGAAATGGTTCAACTGTATACATCATCTCTCTGTTGTGACTGGAAGCATATACTGTATAATACTAGAAGGAAAGGGAGTTATAGGTCTTCCATTTTAATGTACATTCATGTCATAGTTAATCAAAATAAATAACATTGTTTATCATATGAAATTACCAATCACTGTTGCGGTGTGCCTCAAAAGGTCTGCTCTTGATTCCTGTGATGGGCACAAGAATCCAATGCTGCAGAGTTCAAAGAGAAAACCTGTCATAGACCAGGACACTAGGCCAGCCACTTCTGAGCTGAATTATGAGAACCCATCTTTCTATATACTTACCTTTTGGGGCCCGCAGGGACTCCAGAAGGTATAGTATATAGCAAATATTTGTTGACTAGAGAGCTAGTAATACTCACTGCCTTTTTTAGAGAAAGTATAAATTCTTTGTAGAAAGGTCCAAGTTTGATCCTGCTAGGGACTGGCCTCCCCGACCCCAGCCCATGGGAATTTTTCAGGATGAGTACTATTACCAAGTTCACCTACACTTAAGTCTGTTGGTGTATGTCTCATGAACTATAATGAACTTTATTCCTCACCCCACTGTATTCTGTGAGAAAAAGAATAATCCTCCTTACTTTTCACATGGGGATATGCAGCAGCAGGCAACAAAGTAACTTGTCAAAAGTCAAACATGGGTCCCCAGTCCTATTTACTGCCTGGGGCAAGCACTTTCTCTTCCCCTTGTGGTCTACTGCAGAAAGTAATTCTCACCAACTTGCAAGGCTGATCTCGGTGGTCAGTTAAAGATGTAGGTACCAATGTCAAAAGCTGAAATCTTGCTGCCAGAGGCACATGCTGTATGGCTTAAAAAAAGTTGTATGGTGCAGCTGGCTGAACCTCAGCTGCCTGCTGAAAGTGTTAGGAATGAGAACCCTCCCAGAGTTCTTAAATGTCAGGATTGTTCCCATGACTGCCTGTCAAAGTTGACAGCATCTCAGACTGGTGAAACTATGCATTTTTCTTCCACAACTGCATAAGTAATTGTGTGGTAGCATCAGCCCTCTGAATACTCGGAGAGTAATTTGAATCAAAACAAAACAATTGTAATGCTGAAGAATGTAACTGAATATTTTTTGAGAAAGCTGAATATTTCTGGAAGAAAATTGTATCAGGGGAAGCCCCAACACTCCATTCTGAAGAGAAGCATCAAATGGAAAAGATGACAGAAAAGTACTGACAGCAGCTTCCTCTGGATGAGTTGGGCTAATTTTCCACAGGTCCTGACGGGCAGTCTTGAATAGCTTCTTCCCCAGAATACAGGTTGGTGAGTAGGACTCTGGGAGATGGAAACACAACAGAAAGCTTTGCTGGCAGCTCTAGTCAGTGGGACAGAGCCGGTGAGGGACATAAAACTAGGACATACTCACAAATGCATGGGACTTGCTCTGGATCAGAGTATAGCAGTATAGCAGAATACCTCGTAGTTCACAAGCACACCGGCCAACTCACAAACCACAGTCTGTCTGTGCACTGCAGTTATGTAGCACCCTTACTATCATGCTATTCTGTGTGAAATATTCTTAAGAAAAGTGCTCCTTGGAAAGGAAGAAATATCATATGGAGTCAGAATCATGGGACTGACACACTTTCTCCAGGGGGCACCAGCTAGACCTGTGAATTTGACTTCAGGACTTGTTAACCCCCCCTTCTAACTTCTGATCTGGGGTATCTTGATGTACATGATAATGGACCAGGACACAGGACACCCTGGTAAAATCTTTTGCTTTGCCACTCTTTTTCTGAATAATTTGAAGGTAGGTACCTGTCTTGACTTTAATTTCCCACCTGTAATATAAAGGTAGCTTTTTCTTACCTCACCAAAATATCAGGAAGATTAAAAGCCATAGGAAATAGATTATATACATAAAGTGACCCCATCTGATGTTATTTCTAGCATTCTAGCAGAAGCATTATTTCATCAGGAAGGCTGAGGATACTTTACATTTGGTGTGTAAGACTCTGAAGTACAGAAGCTTTCCATCTGTGTTCCTGTTACATTCACAGGAGACAAATGAGGATGCATGTCCACATCACAGGACTGGACACATTGGTGAGAGAATGATCTATCTTCACCATGTGAAGTGCTACACAGCAGCACAAAGCCCTGTACCTTTATCTTCAAGAAAGGAGTTTGTCCAAGTCTGCCATAAGCAACCATTTCACAATGATGTTGTGAGGGCTGATGTGTACAAATTGCTCTGAAGACAGAAATTTTATTGACAAATGTTATTATTACTAATGAGTAATAGATTCAAAATTACACAGCATTTATTATGAAAGCCTTAAGAAATTTTCTTAAGTAACCAAACAGGGACAAAGGCACCAAATGTAATTCAATTAATTTCATTTCAGTAACACAAAGAAAAGTTTAATTCAAGTATATGTGTGTGTCAGATCAATGGCAGCCTTAAAATATCCAGCAATGTAAGGAATTCTGTCTCTGCTGTTTGACTAATATAACCACTGATTTTTATACAGATGTGCATATTATTGCATCTCTACATGCTTACTAACTATGTTGAAAGTTTTATTGATACACACTTTCCTTCCTTTACTGGGATTTGCATGTGTAGCAAAAAGTAAGAATAATTGGTATAGGGATATTCAACAATTTTGCCTCTTCATCACCATTTTTCTTTTCATATGGCCTACTTTAGAATTGTTCCACTACCTTAGTCTCACAAACACTTGGCATAATGTAAGTTTCAACAGGCTTTAAGATAGTCTCAGTAAAATGCCTCAGGAAGTAAGACATTCAATTTACTTCCATGTATTGCATCTTCGTTTCTCAACACATGATGCTTGGTCTTAAGAAGACTTATTTGAAGATATATGTGTATATATATATGCATATGACATTATTGTTATTGCTTTGAAAGTAAATGGTGTTAATCTCTAGCAAGTAACATCCTGTACAAGTAGTTTTGTAGGATTTCTGAATCTCCTTTGTTTCTCTTTAAGTTGACAGAAAGCCATGACACAAAGTAGGCAAATGAGGTTTGCCATATTTATAATGCAAGAAATACCAGGGGATTTGTAGGATTTAAGAGAATATCTAGTAAGATATTCTTTAGTAAGATTCTAGTAAGAATCACATTTTTAAGTTGTCCAAAGCATATCTGTTTTGTTCCATTTATTATATAGTCGTATATTTAGCCTGTGGACAGATGTTCAATTTGCAGACAGCTGTGTTAGTTTAAGATGTTACTATCCCCAGCTGTTTGTTACCAGCACATTATTGAAGGCTCTTGTCCTCATAGTTTCGTAAGGCTTCAGTTGGAATTATTAGTCTAGCTGGGCCAAAGTTATTTGAGCTAGTTCAAATAATCAGCATTGGTTGTTGCTATTAAGATGTGCTGGAGGACATGAAATATTGAGGTATCTTCTGATGGAGACCCAGGAGTGGCAGCTTCACAGCAGTGATCCCCAAGCCTTTTGTGAGCATCTTTGTCTGGCAGAGCTAAATCACCCCAGAAAGGCATCCATCCTCAGACTCCTACATGCTACTAATTAAAATTAGAATGTGGATAATCATCTCTATCATAGATCCTCAGAAGGGATCGGACCTTCGGTATATAGGAAACAATTCAGGTACCTAAACAAAAGCATCTAATGACATTTCAGCTATATAGGTTGTTGCAGTGTGGACATCTTTGGTATCTTAGGGATAAACAGTCAATAGACACCCATATTTAGTAAGCAAGCTCTTTCCCCTCAGTGTAGCTCTCAACAATAGAAGGTAACTTTTATGTTTGGTGAGCCACTAGAAAGTTTTATACAGCATAGTCTGAACCTTATGAGCTACAAATTCAAGGATTACTTTAATGATGCTTAAATCATTTGAAAATCTGTATTCTTTGTGAGAAAGATTCTTAAGAGGGAACATTATAAAAATAGTGTTTTCATAGACAAAATAAAATATTGAGTTATTCAAATTTTCTCCTAGAGGAAGTGAAAACTCCTTCAGTATTCCTTGGTTAGAGTCCCGGAGATCTCTTTCTTATAATGTGATATTTAGGAACAGTTATGAAATGTCAATATTAATGTTTGTATCATTGTCATTTTACAGAAAAAAAAAAAAAAGAAGAAGAAGAAATAAAAAAAACACCACAAAAATGCCTTTTTTTTTTTTCTTTTTCTTTTTCTTTTTTTCTTGTTGTCTCCTGCTTAACTGGTTAAGTTATGTTCCTGAAATCAGTGTGAAACAGAAGAGCATAATCACAACAGAAGATTCTTGAGATTGTCATATAAATGCTAATGGCCCCTAAGTTACTGTTTTACACTTTTCTCATGAGAAATAGATCACTTTTTTTCAGCAAAATTCTTTGCTTCTGGACAGAGCACTTGTTATCTTTACTCCTAAGTCTCTGGTCTGGATGTGTAATTGTGGAATCCTCTTGTTGCATTGGAGTAGTAGGAATACATGTAAAAAATGATGAAAGAAAGGGTGTAGATTTTGTCTGTTTATTGACTGCTACTTTCTTTATACATGCTTTTGCTACTTGAATATAATTCAGAAAGCTGGGGAATAGAGCATTTCAGGTAAATGACTGAGTCTCAAGTAAGTGATTCCACATTCTGGTTGAAAAACCATCTTTATATTAGCCCTTCATTGTGACCTACAAATCATTCTCGTAAGACCTTTTATTTCTGTTTTTGACCTATCAATTCAAATGCAATGTATCTATTTTAGCTGCAATTTAAAACAAGTTGTCCCACAGTCTGATGAAGACTACTTACAGTGCCAGAAAAGGGCATGTGTCACAACAGCAGTCTGTACATGTACTTCACTGTAACTTATTTGACAGATGACCTTGATGTGAATCTCCACTGGGGGTTGAGGCTGCTTATGTCCATGTTTGGTTCAGGTTGTCTTGTTGCTATTTACTTCAACTAGGGCAAAGGTACATAAATTTTCTAATTTTTGTCTCAATGCTTCTCAGCATTATCCAAAAGGAACAATTTAGCTCATTAAGGAAGGAATCTGAGGCCAGAACTCTTGCTTACTGTGCATTCATTTTCAATATGTTTTACAAACATTCAACATCCAGGTACCTTAAGCTGTACTAAAGCAGAATAACAATGATAAGGTATATAGGGAATGAGGATGCTACTGTATCTGGCTCATATCTGGCTGCCTCTCTAAAATACCATCAAGAAAGAAGTTGAATTAATATGCATACAATCTTTGCATCCCACGTTTCTCACTTCAAAGTAGAACCATGAAATAATTACTCTAATAAATGATAGTTATATAGCCCGCCACAGAGAAGTGGGCCAGCTCTTTAAGACATATGTTCCAGCATCCTCTTCTGCTTTAGGCAGCACAGGACATTGAGGAATTGAATAATTAAATTCAGCAGAAACATGGAGGGGTACAAATGTGCTATTATGGGGTCACGGACTATGGCTGTGGACCAAGAAGAAGATAATTGAGTTTTCAACATTAAGCAACTGCAACTATTTCATATAAAGAACTCTATGTATTCTCCTTCCTTATTCCTGTCCCTGTTTCCTCCTTGGTTACAGACTGTCAGCACTTCAGAATAAGTGCAAAATAATTTTTAAGTATTTATATGTATACTGAAAACTATAGGACTTAAAGTTAATTTTAAAATGACTCACCCAATAACTAAGACATTTTTATTTTGAGGGTATGAACAATATAAATAATAGAAAAAGGCAGCTCTTAATTCATTGTTTCATGTCATGAATATTTTATCTTTTGTATACCTATAACACCTATAAACTGAAGCTTGAGGGCAGCCAAATTAACAATGGTGTTTCATTCAAAAGTAAGTTAAAGTCCTTTGGAGGAAAAAAAAAATATTCTTTTCAATATGATAAGCTTTTTTGTTTGTTTTCTTGCTTTTTAAATAATAATAATAATAAATATGGTACTTAAACACTCAAGAAGCTTGAGTTACGTGTTTGTTTTTTTTTTTTCTTCTTAATTTTTAAGTAAATTCTTATTCCTTGCAATCATTATTTATTTTTATATATATATTTTTTAAGATGCTCTGTGGATGGTGTTACATACCATGATGACAATACTAGAAACACATTCAATGGCTGCTTAAAACTTCATCCAGACAGCAGCTGCAAATGACACATTTCACACTGTTGCAAAAGGAATTATGGAATCAGAGGGGGCTTCATAGAGGGCCACCAACTGGACTAAACGACATCTTAAAAAACTGCCTTCAGAGCGAGAACCTGTAGCACTTTTTAAGGCTTTGTATGTTGTTGCTAAGGTTTTATTAGAGGTAGAAATTCATGCAGTTTTCTTTGTTTCTTAGTGTTTACTCTGTTTCCATTTTGTTGCATACTTGTGGCATGACTCAACAGCTAGAAATAGCCGTATTCTTCTGGGCTTCTAATGCTCTAACATCTTGGCTCTCACAGCAAACAAACTTATTTAGCACCAAGTTGCCCTGCCTACAAAAAACCATTTCTGAATGTTTTGTGAGTTGGAGTTGCATTAATCTGAATGATAAACTCTCCTCAGCCTGGTTAGCGTTATACCTCATTCAATAGACAGTTTAATGGATGATCCACAGCAGTACATTACATTTTTTGAGCTCTGGGAATTACTCTGCACAGCCCAAGATTGGGGACTGAATTTGGTGGCTGAAATCCAAAAGCTTTTTCCTTTTTTTAAGTACCAAACATTGCCTCTTGCCAAATGGGATCATTTTCCCATCTGTTGAAGGGTTTTCTGCCCTTGGTAATGATATTCAGTTTCTCTGGCTCTTTTAGGCTCACACTAGTATAAAACAGAAGTAACAGAAGTTAGCACTGATGGCAGTAAGCAATTGAAGTCAAAAGCATCAGAGAATTAGACTTCTAGGTGTGAAGGACCAGAAGAAGGCCTGTTTGCATCTGGAGTGGCTTAATGTAAGTTCCATTGTCTCCGTCTCCTTTCAGGAAGTGATTTTTCATTTAAAGCAATTGGAAGATCTTTGGCTTTGATGCCTTCTTGACTAACATGCCATCTGCCTTTGAAAACTTGGGAGAGGAATCTGCCATGATGGTAGCCTTTGAAAGCAGTGTTTATTTCATATCCCTAAGGACTTTTGAGTGAAAATCCCTAGTATTCAATGTGGAGTGTGCCAGGAACAGAGAATTTTATGTCCATTAATATTGCCTAGAGGCACTGCTGTGGCTTGATAGGCCTTGACCTTTCCAGAGTGACAATGTGAGTAAAAGGAGAACTGCCTGCAGATGGGCTGGGCTGGTGACAGCTGAGCTCAGCCAGACACAGCTGTTTGCTCTGGAGGTGGATCAGGATGCCACCAGTGACATGATGGCATTTATTGAGCTGCTGAGCTGAATGTGGAACTTGCCACAGTGCACTCCTGAGAAGACTACTTTGTCTTGAGTCCATGGAGTCTGAATTTTCACAAAGCTAGAATATAAATAAAAAATGGCAAATATGTATAAATACAGATACACCTAAATTTAATAGATATATGTTAGTATGTGAAATGTACTGGTCCCAAAGAAATTACTCCAGCAGTTATTCCCTGATAACTGAAAAGTGTATTAGAAATATTTTGTGTGGATATTTTTGCCACAATACATTTCAGTACAGCTGTCATAACACTGTGATTTTACTTCTAAAAATACATTTAAAAAAATCCCCTTCATCAGGCAGTGAATGACTTAAAACCAGAAACGACAGTGCATGGAGTAATATTTCAAAGGAGCATGGTATAAAAAATGTTTGGTTATTACTAAGTTAATCAGCACTGTTCTGGAAAGTACCAAAAACTGCATATAACTGTTTCAAAATTCATGGGGATATTTTGAACATTTCCACTGGGTCAAAGCAAAAATAACCATACATCCTTTTTAGGTGATTATATTCAGGAGAATGGTCTTGCTAGAGTGACTTAACACATCCATTATTGCAATTATAATTTAGCGGTAATTACTCTGTAGAATTCCAGTGTTCTATTATTTCAAATGAGAGCCCAAGAAGAAAGTCAGCTTACAACATCTCTAGGGCCTATGAACTAGGAACGAGTGCTTGTGATTTTATAATTTCCAGACTCGTTACATGTAGTTTTGGATGGGTTATACCCACATTATGTAGGGTAAAGGGCCATCTCTTTGCTGGTTAAAATGAAGAACTGTCATTGACATACCAGACCCAATACATCTAATTAGCATGTTAAATATGTTTGACCCGCACTGGTTAAGATAGATGACTTCCTTACACAAGTTATAAACAGTTGTAGGCATTATGCCAAAACTTAAAAGCAATTTGTGTTTTATGGAAATCTGTTTAAGCTTCCCTTTCAAATTAAAGGAAAAAACAACAATAACAACAACAAAAAAAACAACAACCAAGCAACCCTCTAATACAACGCATGTCTTCAGAATCAGAATATCAACCTTCTGCAATCAGTGTGTTAACAAATTCATTTTTGCAAACAGCATTCCTTCATAAAGCATGATGACTGTACTTAAAGATAAGGTCTAAACTTCTGTTTACAAAATTGCACAACAGCATAAAAGGCAAATACCCTTTAATTTCCCAATACTAGTTTATTTTCTGGTTTCTAGTTTTCAAATTTGGCCCTATATAGAGCGCAGGGAGACAAATATTAACCATCTAGAAAATGAAAGAAATAATGATTAATGCAAGTGGAGAAGAGCTAAAGCTCTCATGGATCAACATGAGGGCCAAAGCTGCTTGACATTAATGGAAAACTCCTAGTATAATTCAAAGGGCTTTCAGTTCTAACCAATGTATCCTATATTATTTCACAGTGTAATGTTTTATTTTAGTTTAATATAGTGGAGAAAAATAAATAAATTACTGTCAGGCAGTGCATTACCTAAGCCAAGTGATAGTACAGGTCTTTGACACTGTTTTTTGGTTGGTGTGGGGAGAATCATTAAAATAGTTTACCAGGAGAAATCTCTGAATGCTATCAATGCATCCTTTTTAAGGACTGAGAAGATACAAGCATGAGGTAACAAAACCTTTCTTCTTTCTTTATCGTGTTCTCTGCGTGTAATCATCCAGCCAGGAGAAGCCTTAAAATTGTCCATTGAGAGGACAAAAAGCATGTGTTCTGTAGGGGCATAGTACTTTAAGATACCTTTCTGACTCTGACATTAACGAATTTTTGAGCCAAGAAAGAAACAACAACAACAAAAACTCACAAATATCTGTAATTGTTGTCACAATGAGAAATCAGCCTAATACTTAACGTTCATTTCCTTTGTTTTTTCTTGAAGAGCCAGGACCAAGCTAAATAGCTTCACTAGAAATTCTGTGATTCTGTGTGATTCTGTGATTTCCAACCTTGTGACTTCAAGAGGGTCTGGGGAGGAAGACAGGCTTTTCAGCATATTACTCTATTTGTGGTCTTTTGTCCATACTTAATGTGTCAAAGACAATGGCAAAGATAGCAAGCTCTCCACTACAAGGTCCACAATTTTCCTGTAAGCCTACCCTGGTCCTAGTCTCCATCACTTCCCTCCCTTTCTCTTCTCAGAGACCACAAGAAAATAGACAACTGCAGGAGGAAGAGGAAGGACCCTTCCTATTGTGGAAGTGGGGTAGAGGAATACCATACCCTAAATAAAGGAGAGGGGTAGAAAGAGAAAGAAAAGAGCTATGTCTTTCAGTGATAGTCACCCCAAATCTGACTTCTTTCATTATGCCCTCACCTTCACCTTGTAGGAGGATCTGTTTTGTTATCTTTGAAGATTGCATTTGGCCACCCCAAGAGTGATGCTGATATTATTGTTGTGGCAAAATACAGCCTTGTCTACATGGATAGAGAGATGTAAGACAGCTCTGCAATAGAGATTGATTTCCTAAAAAATACTGAGCTACAACACTTAGATGGCCTTTAGGTTATCCAAAAATAACTAATCAACTAATCATTTTTTTATTATTTTATTTTTTATTTTTAATGTTGATGTGCCTTTGTACAATGATAGATTTCTGGAGATGAATGCTACAGAGTATACTAATGAGACATTTCTTGCAACACTTTCAGTTTGGGTTCAAACCAGAAAGCACAGATCCAAGTTCTACTGCCTTGGGGATTTTTTTCAATGTGAGGTTTGGATCCATCCCACTATAAAGAGCCACTATACATGCAAAATTTTGAGATTATTGTAGGTTTGGCCTCTATCCACTGTCAAAGTTCAGGAGGTTTTGTCTAAGTATTTTGATGTGGGCCTATCTCAGTTTTAGTTTTGGAAACAAAAAATACACAAATGAAAGAAAATCCCCTTGCAAATATGCAATTTACCTGTCATGTGCAGAAGCAATTTCAGGACTCAGCCTTCCAGGCAGTTACTCATGCACTGACACCCATTGTTTTCAGTGGGCTCCGTGTGTGAATAATTATGCACCTGGGAACAACCATTTGCAGGATCAGGCTGTTGCAAAATAATTCACTGATGAAAACTTAAAAGGTAACTGTAACACTTGATTGTATTGGTGTAGACTGTTAACAAACAGAATGTCTGGATGCAAGCTATTGTCACCTTCATTTTAAGATACATTTTAAAGCAGTTAGATTTCTCTGTCTTTGATTTCCAGGGCATCTCCTGCACCCCACTTCTAGGAGACACTTTGCAAATGCATGTTAACAAATTCAAATGCTGAAAATGAATTTAACAGTCCTCAGTGCTGGCTATTCTCACCTCATGAATCCAGAAGCATCTATGAATTTGAAGGATTGACTGGGGGGGATGATCTCATCTCCCAGCTTTACATATTCACTAGTTTCACTTTCCCCTGCAACTCATTCCATGCCCTCAGAGTTAGCAAGCCAGACTCCAGAAAGGGACATGCTACTATAGCTTTTCCCTTGTTTTCCCGTTTTCCCTTGTTTTCCTTTTTTTCCCTTCTTTTCAGGTTTTCTGGTTGTGTTCATCATCACACCAGAGGACAACAGTTTTCATCCAAGGATAGTAGTTATTTATCTTGCTTTTAATATTTTATGTACTTTTTATGTGCACAAAAGCAGAATTTTACAATTCCACAGATCAAACAAATCCCAGGCTTTCTAAAATGATACAATAGAAGCTTCAGCTTCACCAGAAGAGCTGTAAATGAGGCTTTAATTGCCACTTTAGGAAAAGGGCTGAAAGTGTCTAGCCAGTGAAAGTGCAGTAAATTTGAGAGGTTAGAGTGATAGAGTGCATGCCTGTCTTACATTGGGTATAACATCTAATGGTAAGAAACATTCCCATGAAACATATTGTATGCAATATGTGACCAAACATGTTTCAACTTACTTTTCATTATCTTTACAATGAGAAATAATACTTCTTCCTTTTGTTATTAAATACTGTGTGGATTAGTGTTGTATATTTTCAGACTCTTTAGTTTTATATATTTTTTTTGTTTCCCAAAAGTGATGGGAGATTTTATTTTCTTGAAATGTCTTGTGTTTTTTCAAACATTTTTTACTTGTGAGAAGCTCAAAAAACTTCTTAGGTGTAAGGAACTGATTCTGGAAGTTCAAAACTGTTGTTGGATAAAAGATCTTGATGACAGTTGCATTAAAACATCCTCAAACATCCCTATAACCCAAATTTCATATTCCTATTTCAAAGCATGATTGTCAGAGATATTTTTAATAGGAGTCCATCAATCCTTATTTCATAGGAACAAAACAACTTCTTTCCTCTGAAGTTTTTCTTGAAAAGAAACACAACATTTTATCAGTAAAAAAAAAAAAAAAAAAAAAAAAAAAAAATTTGGTTATAGAAAAGGAGGGGAAAAAAAATAAAGCAAATTACAGCCTGAAATGGTTAAAGATACAAGCCTAAAAGCAGCTGGCAAGAGGGTCAGATACTGGGGTATGCTATTACAGTTTAAATAATAGGTATTACTATTAGCTCAGGCTGTAACTGTTATTCTTATGGGATGTCAAATATGGGATGTTATGGAAATATTTCATTATATAATAAATGGGCTTCTCTGAACGAAATCTCTCAACTTTTTGTGACTGACTCATCAGTTCTTTCTGAAACATTTTGTCTTTGACATTGCTACAGAGACTGCCAAAAGCTGGACTGACCAGTGCCAGCTGTTACAGTATCTATGATATGAATGTATTCCCAAAGGGTATTTGCTTAATTTTAATTTTCACTATACCCCAGTTATGTATTCATTCAGGTAGTCTGTTTTGTGTGCTTAAGGGCAATGCAGTTCAGTAGTTTTTTTTTTTTTCTTGACTCAAAAGTCAAGATAAATAATTCAAATAAGAAAACAGCTGGAATGTTTGCTGTGGCTTGTTACCTACATTTAATCATGATCCAACCCTCTGTGTCCCCCCCCCCCAACAAAAACAAAAACCCAACAACTAAACAAAAAAAAAACAACCACAGTAACAACAGTTTTATTTACTGTTAAGACAGTAAAGATGAAAAAAAAAAAATTTAAATGCTGATTTTACAACGAATAGAGTATATATTAATATAGAGTATATATTAATAGTCTGTATTCTGCTACATTATGAAAAGCTTAAGTGATGGTTTTCTCACTCAGTTTGAAATTGTTTGGATAAGAATAGAAGAAATAGAAATCAGAAGGCCTGTATTACCTCTGAGTGTCCTACTGAAATCTGTCAACATATAACTCAAACTATCTCAAAGGCCAATGAGCGGGTGCTAACTTCTAATGACTGTCAGTCAAAGAAGGCAGAGTAAAGGGCATAACATTCTGACTGTGTTGGATCAGTGAAAAAAATAACACTTCATTTCACCGTCAGTCTGTGAGGTTCACTGTTGCAGAACACCAAAACTCTACACAGGTTCAAAGAGAGAGTTGTTAATTCAGGGATGATGAGTCTAGCAAGGGCTATGAAACAGGAGGATATTGATTTTACCTCAATGACCTCCTTAAAGACATTATCCAAGAGGGATGTCTTGCAGGAAGCATCCCAATATGCTTCTTTTGTTCTTATAATCTCTTCCTACACATATTAAGGACAATATACCTAGTTGTACAAACCTTTAGTCAGACACAATAAAACAATCTGCTCTTCCATTATAGTGACATACTATCTCTGGAAATCATCAGGAGAGGAAGGAGTGTTCTTTTTCCCAGCACTACTGATGTGTGCTCATGTATGACAGTCCCTAAGTGCCAGCACATATTTGGGCTAGTGTGAACAGAATCACGGAATTGTAGGGGTTGGAAGGGACCTCGAAAGATCATCAGGTCCAACCCCCCTGACAAAGCAGGTTCCTTAGAGCAGGCTGCCCAGGTAGGCGTCCAGACAGGCCTTGAATATCTCCAGAGAAGGAGACTCCACAACCTCCCTGGGCAGCCTGTTCCAGTGCTCCATCACCCTCGCATTTCGCATGTTGGTGTGGAACTTCCTGTGCTCCATCTTGTGGCCATTACCCTTTGTCCTTTCCCCACAAATCACAGAAAAGAGGTTGGACAAATCCCTTTGTCTCCCACACCTCGGGTATTTATACACATTGATGAGATCCCCTCTCAGTCTTCTTTTCTGCAGGCTGAACAGACCCAGGTCTCCCAGCCTTTCTTCATAGGGATAATTCTCCAGGCCCCCATAGCCTTTGTGGCCCTCTGCTAGACTCTTTCTAGGAGATCTCCATCTTTTTTGCACCAGGGAGCCCAGAACTGGATGCAATATTCCAGGTGAGGCTTGACCAGGGCAGAGTAGAGGGGGAGGATCACCTCCCTTGACTTGTCAGCCACGCTCCTTTTAAAGCATGCCAGGATCCCATTGGCCCTCTTGGCCACGAGGCTCATTGGCCACTGCTGGCTCATGGTCAACCTGTCTTTCACCAGGACCCCCAAGTCCTTGTCCTCAGAGCTCCTCTCCAGCAGGTTGTCCCCCAGCCTGTACTGATACGTGTGTTTGTTCCTTCCCAGGTGCAGGACTCTACACTTGCTCTTATTAAACCTCATTTGGTTTCTTCCTGCCCATCTCTCCAGCTGGACCAGGTCTCGCTGAATGGCAGCACTGGAGTGTCAGTCATTCCTCCCAGCTTTGTGTCGTTGGCGTACTTGCTGAGGGCAGATACTATTCCCTCATCAAGGTTGTTGATGAAGATGTTGAACAAGACCGGACCCAGCACTGACCTCTGGGGAACACTGCTAGTCACAGGTCTCCACCCAGAGTCTGTGCTGCCGATCACCACAGTCTGAGCTTGGCCAGTCAGCCAGTTCTCAACCCACCTTACTGTCCACTCTTCTATCCCACATTTTTTTAGCTTTGCTAGCAGTATGTCATGGGAGACAGTATCAAAAGCCTTGATAAAGTCAAGGTAGATGACATCCACTGCTCTCCCCCCATCTACCCAGCTGGTGATGCCATCATAGAAGGCAATGAGGTTGGTTGAGCATGACTTCCCCTTGGTGAATCCATGCTGACTACTCCTCATAACATTCTTCTCTTCCAATTGCTTGGAGTTGGCATCCAGAACAAGCTGTTCCAACACCTTTCCAGGGACAGAGGTGAGACTTACTCGCCTGTAGTTTTCCAGATCCTCCTTCTTGAAGACCGGAGTGACACTGGCTATCCTCCAGTCTTCAGGCACCTCTCCTGTTCTCCAAGACCTTTCAAAGATGATAGAGCGCGGTTCGGTGATCACCTCTGCCAACTCCCTTAGCACATATGGATAAAGAAGAGAGAGGTAAATCATCACATGTAGGCATTTTCTGATTGGTAGCTCTAAAATAAGGTCCTTGGTGTATTTGCTGATTGTTCTCCCAGCCTGCGTTTCTAGATAGATACCAAGGCCTTTTTACCTTTTTTAGTCAGTTATTCCTTCCGAGCAGCCAGTCCAAACAGTGTACTGATGAAAAAAGATTTCTTTTACATCCTTTCAGTTTGTGAACCATATGTACCAGTACTATCTTATTACAGTTACTGGACCTACCTCTATTGGTGTTTTATTACTAGCTAGGCTTCTGCAGCAGGGAATATACATGTACATAGACCACATCAAAGAACAAAATGTTACTTACAAGTGGGAGCTACTACTCTAGCAGTGGTGACTACTTCTTTAACATCTGTTATTTTCAAAGCATGCTCTGCATTTTTTACACTACATATCTGTGAGCAGAAGTTGATTTTCCTGGAAATTTCTGCATCTCAGTAAAAGCCAGGAATGGTGGCAAGTTGTAAGCTAAACCATGCAATGGCAAAATGAGAGGAGATATAATAATTATTTCATTTGTCTGGTAGCTGGGCAATAGGGATTGACGTGACTTATTTGTCTGGAAACAAGTAGTGGTTGATAAGCAAAGGTAAGACCTGAGTATATTGTTTAAAATTTCAAATCCTGTTCCAAAACTTTATTACTGTTACACTCTTGGTGTTAAAATGTGTCATGTATGGCCTCCTCTCACTCAAGAAATTCTGTTGCATTTTTTTTTTTGACTGAGTGCTGCCATTCACTGTTGGAAGTTAGTAACAGGAATTGTGTATTCCTGTTACTAACAAAAAGAAAAAAAAAAAAAGAAAAAAAGAAAAAAAGAAACTTCCCCAAAGACTTATTTCAAGTTCTGTTTCAAATTTAAAGTCAAAGTTTAAAATCTGATTATTGAGTCTTCTTTATAAACATGCTTTTAAGTTTGTTCACATGTGGAAAATGTTTTCAGTTAGAAAAACATAGCTTAAATATTTATTCCTACAAACTGAATATGTGACATGAAGTACAAGAAACCTTTCATATATATAG
Organism: Aythya fuligula; assembly: GCF_009819795.1. Taxonomy (NCBI): domain Eukaryota; kingdom Metazoa; phylum Chordata; class Aves; order Anseriformes; family Anatidae; genus Aythya; species Aythya fuligula. The sequence continues at coordinate 31,011,096 of NC_045560.1, read as the reverse complement.
GAAAGCAAGCCATGTGAATTTTATTGCTCCTGCTGTTCCTTATGTGAGTCTTTGCTGCCAATATAGCTAAATAGAATTTGGCCCATCACTATGCAACCAACAAAGATTTATGAACAAATATCTCTTCCTACAGGCTCATAGAAGACCCATTCTTTAACTACCAATATTCAGTAAGGACCATGTTTATTTGCTTTGTGTCCTTGTATTAAAATATCTGTTTCTGTACATGATATGGGCCAAATTCTTACCTCATTCTAGAAACAGTAAACTTGGTTTAATTCCTTGGAAGTATACGGAGTTGCTTCAGATTTATGGTGGTAAAAAGGAACATGAGAATTCTGCCTTCCATGCTCATCCATTTTGCACAAGTTCCTTTAACTTGAAGAGAAAGAACCTTAGATGAACTTTCAGGTAACTTAATACTATTGATCCTTGTTAAGAAACCCTGATTATTATTATTATTATTTTGCATTTGAGTGAACAGAGTTAAGCTGAGGAGGACATGGCCATATGCCCTTTTTGTCCATGGGCTTCAGAAAAACTAAGAAGTGGATTATGACAGAATAAGCAAGGGGAGTGCAAGGGCAGGGAGAAGTCAGGGTCAGGTCTGTTTTGATGAGTTCATCTTCAGTCTCTTCACTGTGGGTGGTAACTGTATGAGTTCCCCCAAAAGTATTTACAGTTGAAGTCATCTTTAGACAGGTGGACTTATTTTGATCCTGCCAATTTTATATTTATTTTCCTTGAATTCCAGCATTGTCCACATTTTCCTGTTATGTAGATGGATGCTTACAAGAAACTTCCCTTTCCAGTATTGTTTTTTTTTTTTTTTTTAATATATTTCCTACATTTATGTATTGTTGTTGATTTATAGAGGGTTTGTTCAAAAAAAAAAATATAATAAAAAGAAAGAAAACCAAAAATGTATAGGGTAGCACTCATATAAGGAACTGAATCTCAAAGAAGATGAACGGTTGCTGTCTGGATGGGGACTGTAGTCTGCATTGCAAGGTGCTTTTTATCTTCATCTCGATCAGGTGAGACTTCCCAAACTGCAAGGACTGTGGTCTGACATGACCACTCCAACACAAGCATGATCCACTGGTAGTGATTATCTTAAACTACTTACAAAATATCTCCTTACTACTTCATCTGTGTACAGAAGACTACCTACAAGAGCATTTCTGCAGTGGCAGTTTCTACTAACTACTGATTTTCTGTGTGCATTCTGGTCACTTCTGTTGCAGAAATTGCCTGATCAAGAATCCTTAGTGACCAGATTCTCCACCCATCAACCATTAAATGAACTACTAAAGCACACAAGTAGTGCTTATCAATTGGTCTATAGCTACAGCGGATGCTGTTCAGGGGGGATCTTAGGACTCCTTTTGATTCAGTCCTGGAGAAGTTCTGGAAGTACTTTGTCATGAAGGTGTTTAGGAGAGGGTTTAGTTAGCCACCATCTTTCCAGGCTGTCCATGATCTTCCCAAGGGAGAGCCTATTGCTCTCCCTTCTGCTGGGTAAGCCCAAACAATTACTGCTTAAGTTTTCTGGGGAAGCACACAGACACAGCTACACCACTTATATAACTATAGGGCAAACAAATTTCGTCCTTCTGTCACATTTATAATTTAAATTTCAAAGCCCTTGCCACAGTAGAATGAAAGTGCTTATTACAGGATCACTGGCAGCTTCCTAGGACTACTTTATGGTTTCTTTGAAAAGATTTGAGTAGACAAAGGAAATGCTGAGTAGCTCTGCAAGGGGCTGTTTTTTGGATTAGAATTTCAGCTGCTTTTGTATGGAAATTTGGAGATGTCTACTACATATTCTCCTCAATGTCCAGAAGTTAAGCAAAGAAGAGAAGGGCAGTCAAACTTAAGAATGAGTAAAGATAATCAAAATAGTCTGAGTTTAGAAAGTAACAGAAACACCATTTGAGAGAAAATGAAAAGAGTTGTTACAAAACTTGAAGCTCTTCAATTGGTTGCATTCGTAGACAGCTTTGACACAAATATTTCATGTTTAGATTTATAAGAAATGTTTCCTGAAAGGGTGGCATACGTTACTCTAGACTCAGGCATTGAGATAACCAAGCCAAAATAGTAGAAATACAAGGCATTCTGGAAACACACAAGGAGTACATGTGCCCATATTTCCATTTATAAACAAATGCATATAATTCAAATGTATGTGTCCTGGGATCTTTCCCGAGCTCCCTACAGCTTACACAATATATACATATATATAGGTATGAATATATATATATATGGGTACTTATGAATTGACTGTACATATATAGTCACATTGTCTATGGCTGGCATTTGGTATACTTCCCAAAACATCTCCATCTTGGTCTTAAAACTTCTCTCTTTTGGGGGCAGGGATAGAAATAGTTATCAGCATTCCGCCACAGCTATCTGCAAATAATGTTCTTTTCCACCAAACAGTACCTGGGGTAGACCATGCTGGTACAATTTTCTGTCTTTATAAATTTACAAAAGAACTACTTTATGTATATGTTGAGGATGGGGCTACTTGAGAGACATCAGCTGAAAAATATTGAATAGCATTTATGATTTCATAAAATTTAAAAAAATTAATCAACCCCCCAAAACATGAAGGATGGAAAGTAACTGTATGTGTTGGATGCATATGTGATATATGGCTTCCAAAGTATAAGAACTTGTCTCTCTGCAGGATAAGGAGCACTTGGAAAATCTGGTGTTGAGGTGGATGTAAGCCAGGCACAAAGTGCCTCTGCTGCTGTGTGGGGGAATGTTTGCATATAGGGGTTTGCACAGGCCCACAGAGAGAGCCCTGCCAGAGGCAAAGCACAAGTCCAAGTTCAGCTGCCCCAAATGCTGAGCTATACAAATTGGGAGCTTTGTTTCAGGGCAGCCCCCATAATGATGGGAGCCTTATCTGCTGTGGTTTATATGTTTTGCTATAACACACAAAAAAAAAGTTTGGTAATTCTGTAGATTATTTCCATTTTTCTTTTTATCCTGGTCTTTTTTTTTTTTTTTTTTTTTTCCTTTCAATTTTTCCATTTATTTTTATTTATTTATTTATTTATTTATTTATTTATTACTTTATTTTATCTTTGTCCTTTGCATTGTTACTGTAAAGGTTCAAATGAGTGCCACTCTTAATGCTTAAAACTTAAATTTGTGGTCACTTAGTAAAATATTTACTGGGCATCAGAGTCTTTTTAAAATGTCCTCCATCACAACAAGATCATGACAAGATCTTAAAGCACAGAGGTTGGCATGCAATTTATTAAACTCAGTCTTGCAAAATTTAAAATCAATATAAACAATACTAATCTAAAACCTATATTTGATCACTAATTTATTCCATGAAAAGTTACCTTAAATAAAGTTGGGTTAGCTTCATCTCATGTAATTTAAAACATTGACATTGAATATGTTTACCCCCAGCTGGTCACCATTGCCTCCTTTTATAGTTAGCAGAGTGAAATAGGTAATTTTTCTTGAGATCTATTTGGCAGCTTTTAGAGTAAGAAATTGCACCCTAGAATATCTGGTTTAGTGCATGACTTACTGTGAGATGACTCTCATTTCTAAATATTACAGCTGCACAAATCAAATTGAAGGACATCAGCATTTGTAAATCTGATCCTTGAGAGTGATAAAATAAAAATTAAAGAGCTGCTTTGATTTGATTGCCATCATGGAGTTAGATTGCTTAACTCTTAATGACAATAATTTCTGCATTGCCATTTTGAGCTCCAACATCAGCCACAGAAAGATATCATTTATCTTCCTCTTAACTATTTCTAGTGGTAAAGAAACATATATAGGTCCATTGTGTTCACTCGAGGAAAACTTTCAAGCATCAATTTTCTGTCAACGATATCTACTTTTAAATCTTGTTCAAGTAATTTTTTACTTTAAGTTATCTCATATTTGTAAACCTTCATCTACCTAACTTTTAACTTCCTAATAGAAAAATATTTCTCTATATATGTCTCATGAAAAAAAAGGTAGATTACATAGTGTGATCATCAATAGAGGTTTCTAGCCAGTGGTTTAACTGACAGATGTCAGAAACCACTAATATGTGACTGTGATTCTGTGTTTTGTTGAATATTCTTGTTCTTTTCCTGAATGTTTTCTTGAACAGAATTTTGTTATGAATAAAATCCATACCTTTTTGTCAAGTTTTGATTCCACCCCCTAAAAAGACATTGGAATCAACTAAATAACTCACCAAAGAAAAAAAAAAAATTACTTACACGTTCCAACATACTTATGTGCATAAGACAAACCTTGGTCATGACTAGTGCTGAAAATGATTCTGTGTGGTTTCTGTGGTAGCTTAAAGACATTAAGCTATCTTACTGGCATTTTCAAAGTATTTCACAAGTGGACTTTGATACAACCTTATAACTGGCCACATCAAATTCATAGTGCCTGACCTTCAACCATTTTGATCAAGCTGTAACAATAGAGTAAGAATATGCTGTAGTATGGTGGTATCTCAAGAGTGTCCTGGCAGCCTCATTTGAGAACCACTAGCCTACTGTTGCAGACAGCTCAGGTGAAGAGCATCGCTTCAGCGTAGGATGAAGGCAAGGAGAGAATTTGGCTGACTGTCTCTCAGATGGAAGTTTAATGTCCTTCTGCTCCATCTCTGTGTTAGATGTTAAAGATGCCCTGCTTGTTAGAGCTGGTTGAAAATTTTCCAGTGGAACACTTCTCTATTGGAAAATGCTGATTTTACAGAATTGAAACATTTCACAGGAACATGTTGATTCCATTGAAAGTTTCAATAGAAAGCAGGCAGGCTGTCCAGGAAGCCTGCAGTCCTGGTTGTGTGCCAGCCGGGGCTCCCCTGGCTCCCCTCTCCCCAGGCAGCTGCTCCTCCAGCTTCCTGACACCCCAACCAGGGCTCTGGAGTGGGACAGCTGTGGGGAGGGAAACATGAAACAGGAGGGCACTTGCAGTAATGTTTCTTTGGAAGTTTTCCTTTCTTTTCAAAAATATGAATTCTTCAGGAAAAATTACAAAACATTCCTTTTCACAGGATAGGAGTTATATTTTCTAGGCTGATCAGTGTGGTCATATTGCCAAACTTTGCTCTGTGTTTGATTGTACATCACATATTTACAACTATTATCTTAGGTGGAAAGTATCAAGTATATTCACACTGAAATAGTGACACAGCTCTAAATTTCTGTGTTTATTTTCTATGATAGACATACACACAAAAAAAGGACATATTCACTGTGTAGACTGTCATCATGTTGAAATGAATTCACAGTTTTATTTGTGAGCAAACTCAGAGTTGTTCCAACAGAAACACTGAATAAAAGAGAGATCTGTCAAATTGTGTGTGCGTGTATGACTATGCTAATATATACCATAAGAATTTCTGTGCTCAACTGAAAAAAAAAAAAAAAAAAGTTGTCTGGTTTGGCAAATAACTCTGTTGAGCTTTGTTGTTATGGTCATGACTTGAGCTTAAACTCCGTTTTGTTCCTGGGCATGTGCAGGCATCTGTAGACATCAGTTGTCTCATCATTGCTTATATATGCCTTGAACTATGTCTTCATGTTGGTGCTATTGGTATATCCATTGTCTCATTAAATGGATACAATCAGGAAGACTAGCTACATGTAACTAATTGTTTGTGAAGTATTTGGGATGATTAGAAGTAAAAAGAAAAAGGAGGCCATATAAACCCAGCATTTGGCATTTTACCACCTGTGGAGAAATGCACAAGCTACAAGTGTTTATGTGCACATGCTTACAAGTTTTGTCTTGCACTGAGGTGTCACACTGCTGATCATTTCTGTGCTATTTCCTCAAATTTGGTAGGTGGCATTCTTACAGTACATCCAATCAGTGAATCAATAAATAACAAAGCCTGTATATTAAGAAAAGTTTAACAAATAAGTTCTCATAATGAAAGTCAGTGTTGTGTTTTTGTTTTTTTCTTTATTTTTTTCTTTCCCTCCAGAGTTTCACTGGCAGCTTTGCTTTTGATCTGGGAGCTGTTAGAAGCCATTGCACCACAGATGAAAGGAGTTAGAAAATTCCATATCATAATGCAGTTAGATCAGTAATTCATGGAGCAGGTAATTCACAATGACTTGCCAGTCCTTTGATTGCACACGGTTTATGACTATTAGCAGTTTCCCCTTTCAAATTTGTATGCTTCCATACTTCCTTTCTGACCTCTTTTTCATCATTTATAGTCCAATTTGGTAGTGAAAAAACATAACTGGTGCTCAAGTGCATGGCTGTCATTCAAACCCCAATGCGTTACTGAGAAGTTTGACATTTGTGACTACAAAAAAAAAATAATAATAAAAAAATAAAATCAACCCTCCAAAAAACACCCTAAAAAAAAAAACACCAAAAACATTAAGCAGGTGTACAGAACACTAACCAGGTCCCTTGAACAATGCTTTATGGGATTCACAAGTTGCCTCTAGGCTATAAACCTGATTCAGTCTGTGTTTTCAAGGTAGATTTAATCTGGATATTTACACTCCCGAATGTATCTTGCATTACAATGTAATTGTCATATAAATGACACAAATATATTTCAAAGGGAAGGTCATAGGAAGAGAAGTGTTACTGTAATTGCTTATCAACAAGATGTGTTCTTTGAGGTTTAACAATTATCTGTGCTCACTTTCTAAAATTAAGGTTCTGCATCCTGAGCTTCAGTAAATTGGTTTGCTCAGAGAGGTCCTGGCTCTAAAATTTTCTTAGCAGAAGTACAAGTGAGTAAGTTTCAAATTAAAAGAAACTGAAAGAAATTCTGTTTAATCACTTTTAATGTAGTCATCTGCTATACAGGTGTGCACATATCACATTTTATTTCAGTTATACTTACCAGGTTTCTGTGAACTGATGTTGCAGCTTTACAAAGGTAGAGAGATTTCTACAAGTTGGATGAATAACATCAGGTAAATCTTTTAAAAGAAGTTACTGCTTTGTCTCTAAAGGACTTATATAATGTTCAAGTTATGGAAAAAGGGGCCCTGAAAAGAGCATTGTGAACATTTAACTGTCCAAGTAGGATTAGGAACAGAGAACAGTACTAAATTTTCTAAGGTGCTCAATTAAAATAATCTTTTTCTATATATGAACATAAAAACTATGTGCAAAGCTCTTCCAAGGTATCTGTCCCAGCCTCCAGTAGTCAGTGGGATAGGGACTTCCTTCACCAGAGTTGTATCCGGATCATTGTGCTTAATCACCATTGAAAGACATATCCTTCATGAATTAGTCTAATCTCCTTTTGAACCCTGTTATACTTTTGGCTTATGCAGCATCCTGTGGTAATGTGTTCCATAATTTAATTTGCATTGTAGTGAAAAGTGCTTCCTTTTGTTTGCCTGAAAACTGCTGCTTAAAGATGTTAGTGACGGTGCTTGCTTACTCTACCCATTGGATCTTGTTATCTTGTTTGTTCTTTTCAGAGTCATTTCTTAATTTTTTATTTTTATTTTTATTTTTCTTATGATGGCAAAATCTATAGCCAATAGGAGGGAGAAAATGACTTTTTGAATTTGTTTCAGTACTGATGCATTTAGCATGTGAATAGCAGAATATAAAGGTATATAATATAATACAGAATATAGTGAATAACAAAGCTGTCATGCCACAGGAAAACTCCAATAAATGTTTTTAACACATACACACTTGCAAATACACGTGTACATATATGATCAGACTCCATTTCTAAAGTGATGTGTGCTTATGACGTAGCACTTTTGTAGAGAAATATAGTGAAGATTTTGTGGGCACAATGTGACAAGTGCATGGAAAGTGCGGAAAAGACCACAGAAAATAAGTGTTCAGAAAGTGAGCACTGGCATCCACTTACGAGCAAAATCAGAAAGAAGAAAGTAGAGGTATGACTCCTTGCCTACTTTTCTCGTCTTCTCCATGGAATAGGGTCACCAGGTGGTATTCATGCCCCTCATGAAATGGCAGGTTTATGGCAGGTCCTACACCATCAGCAGAAAATGTTAGATGAGCTATGCATTTTGTATCATCTGAAATCATATGAATTTTTCAATTTTTTCATGTGTTCCAGGAAACAAAATGTTTTTTTAACTTTATGGGGAAAAATTGTGTTTGCTGAATATAGCAAAAATATATATATTTTTATATGGCAAAAAAAATATATTTTTTAGTTTCAAATGAAGTCCTCCCTGCCACTTCAGAGTATTTAACATTTTATTCCTATGTCTGTTCACTTGGAAAATGTGAGAAAGAAACAGAAATTTAAAACAACAAAAAACCCTTAGATTTGAAATTCAAAGGAATAGAACGTATAAAATATTTTCTCTCCCTCTCTCTTTTTTTTTTTTTTTTTTTTTTTTTTTATATAATTTGTTTCAAATGAAGCACCAGGCCTTAATGAAATTACATTTTGATAATTTTTAGATAAAACTATCACACAGAATAGATGTCTTTTTTTTTTTTTTTTTCTAGTATGCCATTTTAAAAATGTAAATGATTTAATCAGAAGAATTTTTACTAAGGATTTCTTCCTTTTTTTATCTAACTACAACATTTTTTTTCTTGTTTTTATGCTCTCTGCTTTATTTTATTCTTTCATTTTTCCCTCATGTCACTCATTTTTGCTTACAGGCCTACCAAAAATTCAGCTTTGACACTTTATCTGTCCATGTTAAAACCTTGTTGAACAAGCTGGATGGAGCTCATCAAATACAGATGAAAACAAACCCCACTTTTTTCCTAAATTGAGAGGGAAAATTTATTTATTTATTTATTTATTTGTTCTTTTTTTTGTTTTGTTACCTAATTTCCTGTTTAGGAGAGTGTAAGCTCACTGAATGCCAATTGGTTAGAAGACCATAGAATTAGAAGATTTATCTGATTATAAATTAGAAGATTTATCTGATCTTCAAAGCAAGTGATACTCATTTTCTTAATGTTCATGTTTCTCCTAGCATAGCTTACTACCCTTCAAGGAAATTCCATGGAGTAAGAAGTAATTCTGGGGAGACCATCGTGCTATAGACCGCACTGTACTCCACAAAACAGCTTTTTTTTTTTTTTTTCCCTAAGGGTGGTGGAACAGTTGAGTAAGGAGCTCTACAAAAAACTTGTTAGCCCTGTACCTCTTCTGCTTTGATGAACAGAACTGTCCAAAACTTACTTTTTCAGACAGTAAAGTATCTGATAAAACCCAATTGCCTTGTTATTATGAGAATGCCTTCGAGTTGTTGCCATAGTAGAATCATCTTCAGGACATAAACCAGTGGCATTCTATTAAAACTATTTACTATTCATATAAATTTAGTGGATATTTTCAGGATTGTCTTCTAACAGAAAGGAAAATTGGGGTTGTAAATTAATTATTGTAATTTAAAACTAAACTGTTATAGCCTAACAGTCTGAAAATGGATTCAACAAAAGTAAAGCTTCTGCAATATTCTTCTTTTTTAAGTTTAGTATATTCTCCAAATTTGTCTTGTCTTGCAGATTTGTGTTGATGAACATCTTTGATTCTGAATCTGTAGTTCTAGATCTGAAACAGCAGAATCTTCTCAAAATTAAACAAAAGTCTACATCCAGGAGACTAAATTAAGACTTTAACTTAAACAATCTCAGTATTTCAGCAAAAAAAATGATTTGAGGTTTTAAAGAAGACTAACAAGACTAATTCTGTTATAACATGAGAATTGAAATTAAAAGGTAAGCAGTATCTTTTTTCCAATGTGTAGAAATATATTTACTTGTTTTAACAGAGCAACTCTGTACTCTTGGGGAGAAAAAAAAAAAGCTTTTGTTCATATGTGTAACCTAGAAAGTCTAATTAAAATATTTCCTAAGCCTCAAATTTAATGCTTTTGTTTTGTTTTGTTTTTAAGAAAACAAACACAGAAGAACTAGTCTCCTGTTCAGCGTATTTGGCTGCTCCTTGAAGGTGTTTGGATTTTAAAATGTTTGAGCAGAACACCAGTAATTTGGTTTACAGATCATAGTGTTCAGTTTCCTGAATGTTATTGTAATGTCATTGTTCCACATTGCAACAATCTATGTCTACTATTAGCTTTTTTTTTTTTTTTTTTTCTTTTTGTCTTTTTAGACTGTGTGTCTCTTTGCAAAAATGTGTCTTGGCCAGTTACCTCAGCTATTTACCTAAGTAGCTACAGGACATCTGTTTCAAGATAGGTTGCAGGCACATTACATTTCACCTTCCTGAAGGGGAAGAGGAAAGGAAACTTAATTTTGAAGTTAAGTATTGGCAAAGCTTTCTGATCTTCATAAAGATGCCAGACAGTGACATCATATCTACTGTGTGCCCCTTTGCTTTATGGCTGGAACTTCATTGCATGGTGGAAATGTTGCAGGAGAACGATTGATCTTGACTTTCACCAGTGCTGTACTAAGCAAAAGTAACAAATGGTGTCATTGTTGAAGGCTGTGAAAAAATATTTGTAGTCATGGCTGTAGCTGGAGCCAAAGTCAGAAGCACTGAACCAGAACCTACATAGAACCCAAACTTCTCCAAGGTCACACATTATTTTATTTATTTGTTTTAACTTGACTAAGTACGTTTTTGATCATTTAACCGTGGTCTCTGTTCATAACAGTTCCAGGGGTTTGTGAGAAAACAACTCTTCGGTGTTTTTAAATACGATTTCAATTAAATATAATTATTTAGAACAAATGTTTTCACCTACCACATCATGTATCTGCAATCTGTGCTTCTGCTTTCAAGTCTGTTATAGTGAACATAGGTTAAATGACTGCACAAAATAATTAGCAGTGGCCTTGTGTAAAAACAAACACACTCAGGAAAAAAAAGACTGAAAACCCCCAATCCCTAGTGTGTGTAACCAAAGCTGCATATTGCTGACCAAATCCTAACATACTGGCATTTCAGCCAAAGCTCTCACAAGCTTCCCTAGAATTGAATGCAGTCCACTTGCTGCAGGGATGTATTCTCGTCTAAATGGTGTGTGTTGGAAACAATTATTAGTAAATTTAATTATATCATGGCAAGTACTGTAGAAACTAGATGCATTCTTCTTCTTCTTTGTTTCTTTTTTTCCAGTTCCACTTCTCAGCTACTCAGTCTGTTTAAAACTGTTGCTGTGCTCTGCTCAACACCTGACGTGATTCTCTGAAATGGCTCCATGTCAAAGTTAAGTGAAGTGATCCCTGCACAGAAGGCCTAATTCACAAAATTACTGAATCCTCAGGTTTCTGACTGAAGTCAAGGCAAGCCACTGCTTAAAATCCATTCCTAGACATTTCTATCTTGTGGTGGTGATAGTTTAGGCAGAAAAGGGCTACATGTGACATATATGTTATCACATTTTTATTCTTCATTCTAAATCACAGTGAAACTCCTAATGAAAAAAAGAACAAGGAATAGTTCAACTTGTAAAATAAAGCTTTCACTAGGCACTGTAAGTTTTCCCAGCTTTACAAGAGAAGCTGCCATGAGACATCTTTTTAATAACTTTAGGAAATATTATGTTACAAATGTTACAAACATATATAAAGGCACACTAAATGGTACGTCAAAGCTAAGGGTCTGACTTTTTTAACTCAAAAGTAGACGCTTAAACCAACCTGCATCCATAAAAGAAATGTTGATAGACCCTTAACTCTTGTGAAGCCAATGATTGCTGGCACAAAAAAAAGAAATAACATGTTTTGAAATATGTTACAATAAAGCTACATACCATCTAGTTTACAGGTTTATAAGATTTAGATTAAACCAGGATCTTTTCCGGTGTTTATTAACTGCATTAAAAACAAACAAAAAACAAACAAACAAACAAACAAACAAAAACCCCCCACACAAAAAAAACACACACACACAAAAAAAACCACTAAACGAACCTGGAATGCTACAAACCAATCAATAAAGTTTAAAAGCTCCAGTGAATCTAACCTATAACAGGTCCTTGTTTGGAGAACATGCTCAAGAAACACATGTGCCTTTAAGAGGTCTTGAAAGAATTTACACCCATGGACCATTACCATTTCCAAACACCCTGCAGCTTTACCAGCCCAACATGTGCTGACTGTATATCACCATGACCCTTTCACTAAAGCTCTTTTGACTGGAGTGCTTTTAATACCCACTTTCTCAGCTGAGCTCAGGAGTGATTTGTTTTACATGCCACATTAATCCTTTCCACATTTTCTGGATGAGGCAACCACAATTCCACTTGTGAGGTGTTTCTAAAACATAGTTATAGGAATAAAGCAGCAGGGTCCCAGACTTGACAACTTCCCTTCGGGCAGCTGACAAAGTGGGCTATCGTGGCTGGTGTTGGAGCTAGCAGCCGTGCCTGGCAGTAAGGGTGGGCTGCTCTCCATGGTTAGTAAGAGGCCCAATTATTGTTGGCAATTCAGCCACAATTAAAACCCTGTAGGGATCTTCGTAGATTTAATGTTCAATGAATGCTGATGCAGATTAATAAAATCCAGCTCTTCTTTTATAAGCTTAAGATGAAATGCAGTAGAGAGAAACAGGACTGAGAGCATAAATTGCAGCTCTGTAAATCCTGAGAAGTTTATGCCTCACACCTATGTGATTGGAGGGAAAGAGCTTTTTATAAATGGGCAATTAGTGTTCAGCGTACTGGCTTTTATTATGTGGTAATTTTACAGTTTTCACTTTAAAGACGCCCCCCAAAAAATCAAAGGCCAAATGAATTTCTGTTGTATGCATTTATGAGCTTTCTGCATTTATAATGTTAGCTCAATGTTACCAACGTAGGGTTTTGAAAATTTAGTGTTGTCAACAAGGCTAACAGAGTGGACCAACCAATTATAAAACTGTTTTTACATGTCAGCGCTGTGCACATTTTATTAACAAGTTAGTATTATACTCCATTTTTTATGTGCTAAATCGAACTGTACAAGTAACTGGAGGACTAAAATTATGTTTCTATCCAATTTAATTTATTGCTCTTCCCCCATAAATTTTACTTGCAAGTTCAATGGTCTGAGCTGAACTATAAATTAGAGTGAGGTGAGTCTCATATACAACTTGATTTACTCTGGTAATTTCTGAATGAAGTATCTGAATCCACGCACCTATCTACAATTGTCTTTAAAGCAAGGTGCCACAGCAGAATGGGGAAAAAGAAAAAAAAAAAAAAAAAAAAAAAAAAAAGCATTGGCTAATTAAGATAATTAAGATTTTTCTCTTAAAAAGTTTTATGGTCATAAAACAGGCTGCTCAACAGGCTGCTCAACAAAACTACGTCAAACAACAAAAGTAACTTTATGCATGCTAACATGCAACCATTCATACTGTGTGGTAGGTGTCACCAGGTGGTGCCATTTCAGTCTTCCAGAGTTGTATTTTTATTTTTATTTTTATTTTTATTTTTATTTTTATTTTTATTTTTATTTTTATTTTTATTTTTATTTTTATTTTTATTTTTGTTTTTGTGTTTATGTTTATGTTTATTTTTATGTTTATTTTTATTTTTTTATTTTTATTTTTATTTAAACATGCAGATAAATACTAATTCATGGGAAGACATACTAATTTTTTAAATTCGGGTTATATATGTACACATTTGCGTGGAGACGGAGCTGCGTTATTAGAAGCCAAGTCTGCTATTAGTCTAGATCTCATATTAAAATCTGCTCATCAGGTAGAATTGTTTCTTGTAATTCTGGTGTTAGTGATGAGCTGAGATTCCCGAACAAGGGAATTGCTAGCATGATGTTTGATTATCTCTGTTCCAAGATTTATTTGTTTGTGTAAGTAAAACAAGTTATACTTAGCATATAACCAGAGGCTGCATATCTGATTTCTCCTGATCTGCCAAGACATCTGCAACTGGTCTGCAGGGGGACAACGATGTCTATACAAATTCCCTTTCTTTAAATTGCAGTAAGACATATTTATTGATCTGACTTTTCAGATATGCTAATTACCTGCAGCTGGGAGCCATGGGCACCCAGCTTTTTTACACATCTCAACTGTGTGGCCTGATTGTTGTGCTGGGCATCACATAACAATTCTCTGCTAGTCTGTATTACTATTTTTTTCAACATTCTTTCCCTCTCTGTCTGTATGCCGATGGGGAGTTCAAGATCATAAAACATCAGTATGTCTTCTTCACACTTTCTTCTTGAGAGAGAGAAGATTGTGGTCCTGTAAAGAAAGAGGAAAAGCACTTAGAAGAAATGTCAAAAGTCATATATTTTGACATATATTGGCATATATTCTAGACATAATTCAGTATTACAGGTACAGGAGCTCTGTCCCTGATCTTACTCTTCCCACTTTGACTGACTGGCCAATCCAAATCTTTCTTGGAGCATGTGGGCAAGAAATAGGTATGGCTGAGCCACTCTTACCAGAAGCTGCTAGTATGCTGAGCTACAGAGTAGCTACTGATTCCTCACTGATGCAGAGGGCAGTGTGAGGAATCCAAGAAATAGCTTTTTTACTGTCATTAAGGAGGTATTAGATCTAGCAAAGAAGAAAGACAAGAACACCACTTACAGCAGTTCCTACCAGCACATGGACCATATTCCAGTATGATATGTGCCCTGGGCATTCATTCTGTCAGAGGAAAGCTGACTTGAGCCAAAAGCCCATGAACTCTCTGAATCATTCTAGGTTGTCAGAACATCTGCATTTGAGGAAGAGTACAAATGTAACAGCAGATGCTGTCCCAGACAGAAAAGGACCACTTTTCATGGAATAACCAGCCAGCCAAATTTTGTCAGCCATGTTGTGTAATCATTTCCTGAAGAGTACCCTATATGGTACTCTCTAAAGACTTAATTCTTCTCAAATAGAAAACCAGAGGTTTCAGCAATGATTCCTTTGGGAACAGGATAGACCATCTGGCCCTGGTTCACCATGCTCCTTACAGATGTAGATGCTCTGCATTGTTCAGGGTCTTTGCACTAGGACTGGGACTGGGATCTCAGGCAGGATCTAGGGAAGCTGGCAGGACAGTGACACTGTGCAAAGATACTTACATGAAACAGTGGAGCTCTGGCCATATGGCACTATGACCATACTAAATGAACTTAGAGTGTCACATTGACACAGCAATAGTCTATCTGTTTCTAGAGCTGGCTAGTTCAACACATGCTTGTTTTTTTGTACTGGTTACTTCTTCAAGAGTACAGGCATTTCACCTAGCGCTATGGGGTTGATGTGCACTGGCTTGTTCACTATACCTGTTCTCATATCCATGTCTACTTTGGCTCTGTAATAATTAAATTCCCTGAGTTTCCAATGATTTTTCTTCATTTTTTTTCCCCAAGAGTTTTCCCCAGAAAGGGGACTCCATAGACACAGAAGGAAAAACAAACAAAACAAAACAAAACAAAAACCACAAAAGATAAGTCCAACCTGTTAAAACAATTTATAGCCAACTATATTGAGATAACATCTTTTACTTTATATCATAGAAAATGGGTCACAGAAAACACTGGGCTGTAAATACTACCCAGACAAATGGCTTTTCAAGGTGGTGGTCTAGATTGCATGATACAAATGAGTGCTGTGATTCCTTTAGCAAGACAACTTCCTGCAGCTATGAGTGTGCGCAGAATTTTTTTTTTTTTGTGTGTATGTGTTTTTTTTTATATATATATATGTCTACCCAAAATGGGAACATTTTAGCAAACAACTTGTTTTGTAGACCAAACAGAAACATACTTTCATCTGCTCTTCTTTGGAGATTATTACTTACGGGCTGAGATTTTTATTGTTTTCAGTAGCCACTTAACAAGAGCTTTCTAATTGTGTGTACTTCAGATACAGATTTTGGTTGTGAGAAGACAACAGGAAAAAAAAAGAAAAAGAAAAACAATCCTTGAGCCTGTTATAAACCTCAGATAGCTTTTGATCACTTTTAATATCCCATACTTGCAAAAATCTTTTATACGCCAGTGCAAAAATCAACTCAGTTGTATTTTGTTCTAGTATATAGTCTGAGCCACAAAAACTTGCCTACTTCTCTTTTGCCTTTGGGCAGTTTTTCAATCTTAACTAAACCAAGTCCATAACGTAGGCCTGCTGGCCAACATTCCAGGTAAATGAATAGCTTTTAAGGAAAAATGATGCTGTTTTTCAAAAGCTTGACATTTTTAAAATACAAGTCCAGAATTGAAACCTTCAATAATTTTTCCATGCCTATATGTTGCAAGCAGCAAAATGTTACACAAATGAATACATCTGGGATTATTTTCAAGCTGTTATTTCCCACTAGGGAAAATATTTAGAAATAAGGCTCAATTTTTGTGCTGAAACTACAAAGAGGCCAGCCATCTTGATGCTTTTCCAGATTTTTTTAATGGTTTTCCTGATATTGTATAGTGACTTTACTGCCCTGTTTTGTATGCCCTTATATTCACCAATAGTAAGCATTTATGTTGGGTGTATTCCAGTTTTTAAATCTGTTTTGTGGCATTTATGGCCTAAAGCTAATAAGGACATTCAGTATTTTCTTGTAAAATATTGAAAATACCTTTTACCGTGAAACTAAAAGGGAAATGTTTTTAAAACTAAACTAAAAAAAAAAAAAAAAAAAAAAAAAAAAAGTGGCCTAGCCTAAGGCAGGAACCACCCTTACTTTAAACTCAGGCAGACTCTTCCATAGTGGTATGGTGCTGTTTCCTAGGGATCTGGGGATCAGTCAGAAACTCATAGAGCTAAAACGAACCTCCTAGTTGACCTCAGCTCACTGGGTAACAGAGTAAAGTCCAGAAGAGGTTTGGCAGTGCCCAGGTGCAAAGTAGTACTACCAGATCCAGCTAGGTAGAAAACTTTTAATGAAATAGATCACTGTAGAAATGCCAGTTGGTTGAAAATGAAACTTCCCACAGAAAAGGATTGGGGTGCATTATTTTTTACATGAAAACTCTGGAAGAAATTGTCATTGACCAAAACTCTATTTCTGTTCTCTTTAAAATAGAGCATGCTGGTTCTCTGGCTTGGAATTACTTCAAATTTTGAAATTTTGGAAAACAAACCAACAGAAGCATAAAAAAATGTAAATAGTCTCTCACATGAAATCTTTCAAGATGAGATAAGTACAATGCTGCTTCACAAAAGACTTTTAGTTACAGAAATATTTCAGGATTTCAAGATTTTTTTTTTTTAATTTTTTTTTGCTTCCCTCATAATTGTGCAGATTCAGAAATCTACTTCCAGCTCACTGTATGCGTTCAAATCATGTAGGCATCATTTCAAGTCCATGTGTTTAGGGCATGATTGTTACACCTATTTTATAAACTGGGAACCAAAGTATTTAGTTGCCTTGCTAAAGGTTAACCACATCAGTGGCAGAATTGTTGTGCCTGAGCCCCATTTTAAAGCGAAAATTCTGGCCAGTGCTGTCCCAGTCTAGTGCAGGGCCTGTCCTGTTTGTTACTGTACAAACTCAAGAGGTGATGCATGTGGCTTCTTAGCTTACATTTTCTCTATGTAAGAAGGGGTTAATTTAAATAAATGCCTTATTTACATTAATGGCTGTAAAAATTGCCATCAAGACCCTAGGTGCCCCAGCATGCCACTTGGTGAAATCACAGTAACATTGAAATCATTATTCTGACAGGAATCCAGCCAGCCAGACGCCTACAGAAGCGCTTTTCCTCTCCTCCACTTGGGGAAGCATGGCCCACAGCCCTCTCCAGAAAGCTCTCCAGTTCCATTCATTTATTTATTTGCTGCATCGCCAGGTCACTAAATTCTGGTTTCTGTGGCCTGGGGTAGGGGGAGTGAGCTGCTGGGCCAGCACAGCGGCTGGGAGGCCTTGCCAGCCGCCCCCTCCAGCTGAGCCAGCTGGGGGGGGAGGCAGCTGCAGCTGGGGCTGAGGTGGCTCCCCTGGGAAGGGGGGCCATCACCATGCATCCCACACCACCAGTGCTTCCTGGCAAGCCACCCCAACCCGCTGTTTGCAAGGGATTGCAGGCATTTTATAGCAAAATGGGACAGCTCTTGGCTGGTCTGCTCTGTGCAGGTCTGCTCCTGTGCTTCATGTGGGATGCAGCACTATTTAAAGGGTCATAGTGCTGCAAAATAGGAAAAGGAAGGAGAAAAATATGTCTACAATGAACGTCTCTCTGAGAGTCACATAACCTATACGGCATTGCTAGCCAGTAGCTAATTATTACCCAGCTCTCCTCCCACTCCTACTTATTAGGAAAGTTTAGATATTAGTTCCCATTTGCTGTTCAGAATAGCACAGATGGAAGGAAATGAATATGCCATTTGCTTTTGTGACCTCGGGGGAGTGGAGCAAAAAATGGATGTGAAAACATTGCCAGAACCCTGAAAGTTATATTCTCTTATTCATTAGTTTTCCTGCTTCTCTATTCCATATGCCCTCCTTTCCTTCAGCTCCGTGGAAAAGTACCGATGAGCCAAATGAGTAATACAGTTAGAGGTTATGTATGACCTGAGTGGCCTATGTGGCTTTACTGAACTGATAGCCAGAGTGACTGCCATGCTACCACAACCACTGAGAAGAGCATAGGCTATGGACACAAAAGGCCAAAACTTTATTACTCTCTGAAACTTCTTTTGGCATAGTATTTCTGGATTAATGCATGTGAATGGTTCAATATACCAAGAAGTCACAATGCATAAACAGAAGGGACCAGATTCTTCATAAGGATGCACACATGGTTCTCATTTTAAGGCATGAACCAATCCACTTAAATTAATGTAAATCCTTCTCTTGACTTCAATGGCAATCCAGCCTTTCTGGCTAGCTCCAGTAAAGGACTTAGGCACCTAAAGCAGGATGTAGGTGGAACAGTCTCCAAAAGTGCTCTCCAGAAACCCATGCTTGGCTGCTGCCTAATCCTGGAGGCGCCTAGTCTTGCAAGGCACCTCCCTTTTCAATTTTTAAGTTCTGTAGGTGACAATAGTTGTCCAAATCGTGTCCAGATCAGCCTGGTCTGAGCAGCTCATCAGTTATATCTTTCCTCAGACTGGTCTAAAGCCAGGAAATAAGCAGAAGACGCCTGGGACTTTTGAGGACCACATCTGGTAGATGTTTTTAGCGCATGCTAGCACACACTGATGGATCAAATGCTCCTCATATCACTATCTTTTAATAGTAAAATGCCTAGAGGCATTGCTTCCAAAACAAATCTGAGAAGAACAAAAGAAAGGCTACTTTTTTTTTTTTTTTTTTTTTTTTTTTTTTTTTTTAATTATTAATGAAGTCAAAAGAGAGATTCAATCTAAATTGCAAATACATTTAATTTTTCAAGGTATCTTCACATGCCTCTTTTTCTTTCTTATGCCCACATTCACTCCATCAGTTTGAATGGAATCTGTGTCAAATGACTAAATCTGGATTATTTTTTTTTCTCCATAAAAGTTCAGAAAGAAAACCTTCAGTCTATATTAAGATTGAAACTTATTCACAAAAAGGAACACTATTTGCAAAACTAGGCTGAACTTTTGTAGAGGTAGAACACAGTGCATTCAAGGCACAGACAAATGCTGCACATTCTATGGACACTGCAAGGTGGAAGTGTTAACTTGGTTTCAGACATTTGGCAAAATAGACATATAGCAACAGAAATAGAAGATTTTCAACACATCCTGCTTTGAAAATAAAATGACTTGGCTTCTTAGTGGTATTTTTTCATTAAAATAGGGGCTTTGCCGAGGCATTTATGTGTCAGGAGGAGCCTATTAGTCTATGATGATATTCTTTTTCCATTGACATTATCTTTTAATTATATCATTCTGAGCCACGTCGCTAGTGGAGGATCGATTTTTACAGCCCAGTTTACATATCGCTTCAGCATCTAATCCTGAGGAGGTGTTACACACTTTGAGGTTTCTGCTTCCCTTTTTTAAAATAATTTGGAACTCATGACTGCTTAAAAAGGCATCAACAAAGGTGCCTGTCTTTCCTTTGAAGTCATTTTTTGCGGAAATCACAGTCACTGACCAAAAGGTTTCAAAAGATTAAATTGTGCTTATTTTACGACATTTTAAAACAGCAGGGTTAAATGCTGGGCCAGCTGCCAGGCAGTCAGCAGCACCCATACTTTCATGTTCAGCAGCCAGACACATCTACAGCAGTTATTTCTGAGTAGTTATTCCCGAAATATGTCACTCAGAACAGCAGAGGGGTTTTAAGATTTGTGTGCTTTGATGACGGGCTAATGAAAGTGTATTTTATATATATACCAGGAGTGTAATGAATTTCAGATAAAAAAAAAAAAAGAGAGAGAGAGAGACTGTAGTGCACAAATTAGATATTTGTAATTCTTTTTGCCAACACTGGCTTCTCCCTATTGTCAGGATCAACTTTGAAAGCAACAGAACCATGAATTACTCCTGTCCTGTACTCATGTCCCATAGTGCTTTATTCACATGTGGCAAAATACTTCTCTTTGCTGCTCTCTCCTTTGTACGGGGTCTGCAATAGACTGAGATCTGGGAGTTTAAACTCCCAGAACTGTTCAGAAAGAGAGACATGAATCTTGACATTGTCTTTGGTGAGGAACCAGAGCAGAGGGAGGACACATACATTCCATGCTCTCTGTCCTGGTCAGCACCACTGAGGGCTTCGTTGGTCTTTTGAAGCTTAGCTCTGTTGCAGTCAGGAAGTGATCTGCTCAATTTTATATATATACATATATAAAAAGCTCTTGTGCCAATTCTTCTCCCTCTGCTGGCACAGGGAGTGATGGAGAGATCCACAGAAGCAGAACAGAGCACTTTTGGTTTTTAACGGGCACATCTCAGGGACTGAAATAAGCTGGGATTAGTTAGGATGTACTTGAACTGCATAAGTTTATCTAAGTTCTGCTATGGCTCAGGCTGACACAGGAGCAGCTGCTGAGTTTTGTGACTGTAACCCGCTCCCCATCTCCTGCTCTGAGTGGATCTTGGCACAAGCAGAATATGGGCCTTTTATTCTTGTCCTGCTGGCTGGATGAAACCCCACTGTCTACAGATCAAAGGGGTTTGATGGACTGCCAAAAATAGTAACCTATACGTAAAACATGTGCTCCATTTATAGCGATCATTTGGAAAGTTTCCTGCTACTGCAGAAATGCAGATTACATTGATTTACTGTCCAGTACCGCAAAATTCGGAGAGGTTTTTCAATGACTTATATTGTATGCATTTGCAGAAAGACTAGGGAGATTCCTTCCTTCCTTCCTTCCTTCCTTCCTTCCTTCCTTCCTTCCTTCCTTCCTTCCTTCCTTCCTTCCTTCCTTCCTTCCTTCTTTCCTTCCTTCCTTCCTTCCTTTCCTCTTTGGTGTATAATACGTAATCATATGAAGTACATCTTTCTGAGATTTTGCGTAGCTTTAGTGAAGTGGGTTATATCTACACTTTGAAAATAGTCACCTGCACTGATGTCGTAGCCTTTGAAAAATGAAATTCTTCTTCTTTTGATGTAAAGGACATCTCTCCAGCATTTGTGGAATCATTTTATTTTACCTCCCAGTCGGAACATGTCCAATCTGTTGTTTTCTGAAACCTCTCTGTTTTTTGTTTGTTTGTTTGTTTGTAGGAATAGACCGTTGAATGCATAACATAGCCACTAAACAGGAAGGTAGACAAGAATACAGACTCCTTGTGTTTTGAACCTAACTGTGGTGTGGATGACATACTGTTTCCAGCCCTCATCTATTTCTGTTTTACAAAAAAGCTACTTTCAGAGTTCTTCCTAGAAAGGTCTTAATATCACACAAAAAGCACAAAGGCTTTTACAGACAGCCTTCAGGTTGTTGTTATTAACAAGGAAGACATGCTACATTGAGCAGTATGGTCTGATGCAGACACTTAGAAGTAAATCAGGGAATATGAAAGTGCTAAGACCAAATGACCAACTTTCACAGATCTAGTCTCTGTGTTAACAAAATAGGACCTGATATCAAGTTAAAAAAGAAAGCGGGAAAACAAGGTGAGCATCTGTAGCACTCATAATTCATAGGAAGTCTTGTTATCCCATGCACTAATGTGTATATTGTGAAATCAGTAAACTGACTGAAAAACTCACCAGTGTAAGAGGGATATAAACGCTCAGAAAAGAACAATGACAGTAACTAGTGGCCTTCAACCTTTCATCCAATTTGTAAACAGTTATCGTCTTTGGTGGATGATAAAGAAGACAAACTTGGCCTTCATTACATGACTCATATTAAGGAAGGATGTCATTGTTTCTTCTCCAGTAACTTATCATAGAATCATAGAATCATAGAATATCCTGAGTTGGAAGGGACCCTTAAGGATCATCAAGTCCAACTCTCGACACCGCACAGGTCTACCCAAAAGTTCAGACCATGTGCCTAAGTTCACAGTCCAATCTCTTCTTAAATTCAGACAGGCTCGGTGCAGTGACCACTTCCCTGGGGAGCCTGTTCCAGTGTGCAACCACCCTCTCTGTGAAGAACCCCCTCCTGACGTCCAGCCTAAATTTCCCCTGCCTCAGCTTAACCCCGTTCCCGCGGGTCCTGTCACTAGTGTTAATGGAGAAAAGGTCTCCTGCCTCTTGACAACCCCTTACGAGGAAGTTGTAGACTGCGATGAGGTCTCCCCTCAGCCTCCTCTTCTCCAGGCTGAACAGGCCCAGTGACCTCAGCCGTTCCTCGTACGTCTTCCCCTCAAGGCCTTTCACCATCTTCGTAGCCCTCCTCTGGACACTTTCCAACAGTTTCATGTCCTTTTTATACTGTGGTGCCCAGAACTGCACACAGTACTCGAGGTGAGGCCGCACCAGCGCAGAGTAGAGCGGGACAATCACCTCCCTTGACCTACTAGCGATGCCGTTCTTGATGCACCCCAGGACACGATTGGCCCTCCTGGCTGCCAGGGCACACTGCTGGCTCATATTCAACTTGCTGTCTATCACGACCCCCAGATCCCTCTCTTCTAGGCTGCTCTCCAGCGTCTCATCGCCCAGTCTGTACGTGCAGCCAGGGTTTCCCCGTCCCAGGTGCAGGACCCGGCACTTGCTCTTATTGAACTTCATGCGGTTGGTGATCGCCCAGCTCTCCAACCTGTCCAGATCCCTCTGCAAGGCCTTTACGCCCTCATTTGAGTCCACAACTCCTCCAAGTTTGGTGTCATCAGCAAACTTGCTCAAAATACCCTCTATTCCTACATCCAGATCATTTATAAAAATATTGAAAAGTACCGGCCCTAAAATGGAGCCTTGAGGGACCCCACTGGTGACCGCCCGCCAGCCTGACGCAGCTCCATTTACCATAACCCTTTGGGCCCTGCCCGTTAGCCAATTGCCTCTTCTCCCTTCCTGGTTTTATTTTTCTAAATCCTTTTCCTCTGGACCCTAGCTGCTAACTAATAGGCACCATAAGAGTTAATTATTCTATCTCTGGATACTATTAAATTCACCTCATTTCACTCCTCTGCTTCCCGTCTGTTAAAGTCCTAAGGATCAAAGCTCAATATAACTATTTTAGGCCAAGAGTTCAAAATGCTACCATTCATATTATAACTTAACAGGAAAGCACGAGTTGCTTTTACTCCTAATAAATCATAACTTTTTGAATTATTTTATTATTATTATTATTTTACTGAAGAATTAATTCAGTTTTTCCTATTTTATAGCCCTAGGATCCTAATCTCAAAGATTATATCAATCTGTTTTTTATGCTTTCATTGTGTCATTTATTTGAAGCAGAAGAAATATAACTCTAATCTAAAATTATTGGATAAGAAAAAGTAGACACATTTTAGAAAGAAACATGGGTTTATAATGGAAGAAAAAATAAGGTCTTTCCTCAGCTATTTTTTCCTTACTTGTGAATTACAAAGACATTTTTCCTTTAGATCTCCGCTGAATTCCTAGCAAGTGTTCCTAATAGCTACTCCATTTGCAACCTGAAGATTTTGCATGGAAGGGGTTGTTTTAATTAGTTTTAAATGTGATATCCTCAGCAATGGCTTTCATAAGTTTCATAAGTTTCTGCATTCTCATCCAAAATGTGTTGGCTGAGTGTTGGATTTTATCCTGAAATCATTTCGATTTAAATGGCAACCAATCTGTCCTCCACATTGAGATTCACTAACACTTTCCATATTGTATTTACTGCAGGACCGTCCATTAAAAAGAAAAAAAAAAAATCTGTTTCTGTGTTCTCTACATGGCAGCGTTTGCCCCGTATGCATTTGGCGCTTGTAATACATTGCAGTTGCAATGCATCCCGAACGTGATAATCGCATCTCCCTCTAGTGGCTCTCCACAGCCGGGACAACAGCTGTCTACTGACAGACAATATAATGACTCATTTAACTCTCTACTCGTTTTGGTTAAGTTTCTTCAGAGATTCCTAGCTCAGTTCTGCCAAGAGCTAGCACACATCTGCTTTTGTGAGTGATGGTTTGCTTGTTCGCTAAGCACCAATGAAGAAATGTTGAGGGTTTGAATGATGCTACATTGCTTCAGCCTATTAAAGATGATGGGGAAGAAAAGAGGAGTTCTATAAGGGTGAGCATGCCAGCAATCTTGGTGACGATTTCATTGGAGTAGCCCCTATAGATGGTGAGGGTAAAAGAACTAGAAGGTTTAGTCTAAGCAACAGTCTCAAAGTACTTATTTTAATCTTTACAGTCTATAAATCATATTAAAAACCTGGGCTCTGTGATTGTGTGTCTGTAATACTCCGTTTGTATTGGTGTTGTGAATATTTCCTCAGAAACAGGGCATTGGAGTATAAGTGTAAGCTGAGAGACTGCAAATTCCTAACTAATAATTCTATTTTTCCATGTCAAATACTTACCTAAGTTATTCTGTTTATAAAATGACTTAGGATAGTTTTCCTCTCAGCTCATACAAAATGCCCTCAGATGGAAGTTAAACACTTTACAGAAATAAACATGCACTCTTGAGGTAGTGCTGTTTAAACCATGTAGCGTGACTGGCATTGGCTCCAGCTCAAAGACTGAAACATCCCCCTCCACAGCCTGACACACCAAGCTCTCTCCCCTCCCAGTTCCACCCACAGCACCAGCCCTTGCATTTCCTCCTTTAAGTTGATGCCATGGACTTTTTTATTAGCCTAATAGTCCCACTCAGCTGTACAACAAGAAGAATGCGTGTTGTTCCTTCTCTGTAGTGTTGTCTTCATCGGTAAGATTTAGCTGAAGCTTTATGTTCAGAGGGGTGAGGAGAGGATAGGAAAGGGGAGTAACCCAGGCCAGCTGTGTGTACTCTGACTGTTCATTTAAGTACAAGCAAGCAAAAGAATTCTGGCTGCAAAAAGTAAAATATTACAGGCTATATCATAAGGTTTGGATGTGAACATAGGTACACAATGCTTCTTTCACAAATTCCTGCTGTAAACTTTGTCCTTTACTGGGTGATTCAATCCTCTGTAATGAAAAAGTTGCCCTACTCTGAACTTTCTTGATTTTTTTTCTTTCTGAAGAATAGTAATAACAAAGACCAAAACACAAGACAGAAGAAAATATACTCCAGCCTGTGTTAAAAGAATTCTCTTGGAAAATGAAAAGCCATAGTACCACTGGGATCAGCTATTCAAAGGATCTGAAACCTTGCCATGGCTTCCACAGCTGCTACAGAAATTCATTTGATACAGCTCTGCATTCCCTGTATGGTTAATTCACACTTATCTGGTAGGTGACCTATTCAGCTTGTAGACAGACGGGACAGTAAGTATGAAGACACCTAAATTCAGAAGCAGTACAGCTTGTACTGTCTGTACTTCCTAGTTCTGTTTCCATATTAAAGCACCAGTTATTTTACCCCTTGGTTTGATCTGATCTTGTGAATTGCTGTAATGTAAGTGTTGCACTATGTTTTTGGCTGTCCAAGGTTCCCCACTCACTCACTTACGTAGCCCTGGATTACAGAAACCTGTAGACACCATGCATCTGTGGAAATGCAAGGTGATTTCCCTTAATCTTGCTGACATTATGCTTCTATATTTGCTACTTTTCTCAGATATTATTTATTTGCTCTGTGCAAATCTCCTTCTATAAGCATGTCTGATGACTTTTGTATGTATGCATGAATTAATGCAGGTATGCATACAAATTTCTCCCTAAATTCTTAACTAGTTTGGGACATTTCATATTCTGATGAGATCCTATGTCTGATATGCACACAAATTCCTAGAAATGTTCTAATCCTTATTTTAATGTTGAATATCATCATATGCCTTGACATACATCTACTTTCTGAATGAAATAGTTGTATCTTACATACGCACATCCAGGAGACTAAATCAAGTCTATGTGCTTCTAGTGATATAACCAGAGGGACACTACCTGAAACCTAACAAACTGGAAAGTATTCAATCAATATATCAATTTATCACTAAAGCAAGTTCATATTCCATCTGAGAGAATATAAAATCAAGATACCAATAAACCACAGACTTTTATTAACAGAGTGTTTTAAATTTCAACAGCTTGCAAAGTCTTTGTGCAAAAAAAGGGATTGTTTCACTTTTGGAAACTAAATGTTATTAGCGTATGATGGATATTAATTATTCAGTCCAGTAAACACAAAATTGACAGATGTACACAAGTATGGCATCTTCTAAAAATACAGGTGATGCACAAATAGCCCAGAACATTTATTCTTCAAGTATACTGTATTTTATATGTCATATGATAGCAGTTAGGGATGCTTGAAGAATGACTTTGTAATTGTGTTCTCACAGGATGTCCTTTTGTTTTTCCAAGAAATATTCCCCAGTGTTTCTCTTTTCCATCAGATGTCTCCAGCACGGTCACAGGAAGACATTATTTCCCCCTAACTATACAGGAATATGTATCAACACAGGATTCATGCCATGATGTTAAATTAACAATTGTTCAGTAATTTATTTCTCTCGCTTCTCTCTTTCCAGTGGAAATACTTGATCCAAACCTGACCGAAATAACTGCAGACGCTTTTGTTGACTTTATGGGCCTTTCTGACTCTGTCTGTGATACAGGAGAATCAGCCATGCAGGACAGGGGTGTAATTCCATCAAGGACTTATGGTGACCTCATAAACCATGAGAGCTGGCATTGACTTTAATGGGCACCACGTGGTTAAATTCCCATGCATCAATTTGAAAATGTAGGGCTTCATTTGATATTGCAGAAGGATACCAGACCTGCCGTGTCAAATTGTTTCTCTTTCTTCTAAAGGAGCTACTAGCTTTATGTTTCAGTCAGTCCTCTTTGGTAGCAAATGAAATATACCATTCTGGAAAATTACTATTTTCTCTGGCAAAACGAACTTGAAAAGTACATTTCATAGAAAAGCACATATTTGGGTTATATTCTTTTAAATAAACTTTCTAAAAAGATGGCAATAACTTCAAGGAAAGGTGTGGTTTGTATAGCACTGGCTTGCCTGCAAAGTTTTAAGTATGAGACATTTCAAAAAATTAATTTGTACATCAATTAAAAAATATAGGAATGGAATTATTTTAGATCAGTTGAAAAACTAGACTATATTAAACCTATTAAAGTAGGTAAAGTGTCTCAAATTGGTAATGTTGAATGACCACAGTTAAAAGTTACTCTAACAAAAGTGATTGTATTCAATACACCAGTTTTAGTGATGTGTGTTTTAGGAATGTAGTCCCAAACCTGGGAAAACAAACAAACAAACAAAAACCAACAAGAAAACCTTGAAGAAAATAAGGAGGCCCTATGGACAACAGGAATTTCCAGGGGTACAGTATGACTGATTTGAATTTTCACTTCTGTGAAATGTGTTCAATCACCTTTATAAGGCACTTGTAGATTTTCTATTGCCTTTTCTCAAACTATATTTTGTTTTTTAAAAATAGCGTACAGCCATTGTACATACCTATAAAATGTTACCTATGATCATCCCTAAAAGAAGATCTGACAGTATGGTTATGATTCAGGCAAATGTGGTAATAAAGACATAACCTAAATTTGTCATCTTAGCTTTTTTATGCTATGTGGTATCAGTATACAGTAAGGAGATGCTCTAAAAATTGCCTATAGTGATGAGCGCATACCAAGAAATGGTTTGTCCTAAATTCTGAGAGTATAGACCAGTGAACTGCCTAATCTCTATTTTCTCCTCCACATTATAAGTAATTTTATGGCTTGCTTGGTTCATAAATATAAAAATATTTGTGGGATAGCAAGATAATGTTCCTGCATTAAATACACACTAGGATATGTTATTTTTTATTTAGCTTCAGGTCACAAATCACCTTGAAATTGAAGGGGGAAAGAGGATACCTTCCAGACAGATTATTCAAAAACTGCTTACTGTGGGCTTTCTACTGCCTTAATGTGAAGTCCCTGGTATTTGTCATTCTCTGGGATACCTTTTGAACTTTATGTGTCACCATTCCCTATGGTGTATTGCACTGAAAAGTACATATTTTTCACCAGGTGCATGGATCAACTCTAGGGTAGAGCACTTTCTGTATCCCATGCCACATAACCAGGCAGAATAATTGTGTATCCTAAATTTAGTTTAAACGACTTAAAGAATTGCAAATGCGTGAATTACAAACTATATGGGATAAGGTTGGTTCTCCCATTTTACTGTCATAACACAGTTAAATAGACTTCATACAACAAGCTCTTTCTTAACAGCACTCAGAATTACTCCAGTTGTAATCTCATAACTGAAATAGTTAATAAATTACAGGCATATGGAAAGCTGTAATAGCCTTGGGGTGCAAGTTGTATTGTAGTAGGTTAGATAGTTTGTACAGGAGGAGGATCCCTAAGGCTTGTTGAATAAATAGATGGATCTTTGTGCTCCATGGAAAATGATGTATGTTTTTGGTTTGTTTGTACTACTTTCTCCACATGAAACGTGTGTTTGGTCCAACAATTCTGTGGTTTCCTCACTTTGTGATAATAATTAACACCCTCACTGAAGTCTAACCAGTGATGACATTTGTTTAGGGGTCTGATTCTGATTTTTGTTGTTATTTTGCCTTATGTTACTTTCAATACGCAATTGAAACCATTTTAGAAAATCTGAAGTCTTAAGGATTTTTTAATTTTTATTTATTTATTTATTTATTTTAGTATTACTGACCATTTAGAAACTGTTTCAGGCAACACATCCTTTGTCCTTCGAAGTGCACTCTTATGGGGTGACAGCAGCAAGCTGAAACTAAATCCAGCTATGCATAGCTCTAAATGCAAAAGGCTGGGAAAGATTTCTCTCTTTTTTTTTTTTTTTTTTTTTTTTTTTTTTTTTTCCCCTGAAGAAACAGATATAATTAATACAACAGTAAATCCACCATAAAGTAACTATTTTTAGGAGGTAAATGGGTTAGGAGAGAAAAAAAAAAAGAGTGTCTTAAACCTTACTTTAAGGATTCCTGAAGCTTTGGGGAAAATTTATTTTAGGAAAGATGACAATGGTTTTCTACTCCCCTCAATAATCTTGTAAAAAAGATTAATAGCTTTGGAGTAGATGTACATATTTTGAACTTCCTTTCTGGACAGAGCACAAAGAATAACTGACTTGTTTGTGGTTGTAGAAGAATCATAGGTGGCTTTGTATAAGAAAGGCAGGTAGCTGCCAGGGACATACAAGTCTCCTTCCCTTTTCTTTTTCTTTTTTTCAATAACTTTTTTCAATATGTTGTCATTTATCCACCCCCCCCCCCCCCCCCCCCCCCCCATTTTTCCTAAATAAATGAAATGTCAAATCAGCAGAGAATTAAAATGTATTTATAAAAAAACAACCAAAAGGGCATCTGATGTTTTACAGACATTCCAACACCTTCAGGAAATTTGAACTCACACCAAAGGGTCTGATATTCATTTGAATCTCCATCTGTGCTGAAGCACATGTGTGCGCACAACACACATTGAACCACTACAGTGGAAAAAAAATCCCTGCTCTTAAATTATAGCAGCTCTCTGCAATTCTTCTGTAACCACAAAGACTTTGGTAGTTTTGAGACATTGCAGTGGCTTCGGGTGATCTGATCACAGAGCTCGGTTTGTTAAAGAAATCCCTTTGCTGAAAGGTAAGGAAAAGCTGTAGGAGAAACACAGGGAGCTGCAAGCTCACAGCATGAGGGCAGTTTAGAGTAAAGGGGAAGGGTTCAAGAAGCTGATGTGACAGCAGACACCCTACAGCCAGAGTTAATGCTGGAAACATTGTAGTTTTAGTTCCTTCACAAGAAATCCCAATGCTTGCAGGAAGGGATATAGTCATTAGTCCTCAATGGGAATATGACCTTTCCCTTTAAGTATCTGTGTGATGTTTTTGATCCTTTCGACTCTCTCTAAGGGATAGATTAAATATGTGGCACAATGTCTATTCCTGAGTGAGGATTAAGCCTGGCTTTTGGAAGCTGAACTATATTGCCTAACCCATCATCATTTATCATGTTCTCTGGGGACCTATTCTCCATTTTTCTCCTCCTCCCCCAGGCTTTTAGAAAATCCCTTTCTCTGGGGTTTAATATTGATCTCAGCTGCATTGGCCTTGGCTTCAGTGTAGTTACTTCTGATTTTACACTTAAACAAGTCTTATGTCTCAGATATCTTGTTAAACAAAGTGCTATTCTGAGGCTCAGCTCTCATGCAACCTGCCCTCCCCTTGGTGCATTTTTGTTCATGCATTTTAATGTTAAATATCCTTAAAGTGATTTATAGGTTTATATCACCCTGGAATTCCTTGAGGATAAACCTTGCCCTGTAATATTTGTATTCTGATTTAACAAAGCAATGAAGCATGTGATTACCTTTAGGACCCACGTAAATCGCATTAACTTCAGTTAAACCCAAGGACATTAGTGCTTCACTAAACAGGGATGCTTATGGCTAACATGCACATAAATGTTTTTGCTGAGTCAAGTCTTAGTGTTCTTTCCATTTTTGTTCCAATTTCTCTTCTACTTTGTTTGATGATACAAGTATTTTTGTCTTGTACACTGCTTCCAAGTTAGAAGCTACGGTGGGACTGAAGGTCTCATTCGGGGGAGGATAAAATTAATCCATTCTGCAGCTGTGAACCAGAGAAGTCCCAGCAAGCTTCCCAGTAAAATGAAAAAGTGATGGTATGCCACACTGGCTCATAAAAATGTAATTTAAGCACTGCCCTCTCAATAAAAATATCACATTTAGGACACAGTAATCCCCTTCTGAACCTTATCTTACTTTTCAACAGCTCTTTGGACTCTTACAATTGATGCACTTTGAATTTCCTGTTGGTCAGGTAACATGACTTTCTGTACCTCCCTCCCACAGCCACAGCTTTGCACTTCACTCTGAGCAGGCAATATCCAGACACAGGCAGAAAACTGAATCCATGGTCTAAAATTTTGTAAGTTCAGGAGCTTTTAGATTCCTAGTTGGCAGACTTCAGAGCTACTATTGCTCAGAGGTGTGGCGTATACACATATTGCACCAAAATGAATGAAACTTCAAAAATGCTTTTTCAATTGTTTTCTCGACTCCTGCCAGAATTTTTGCCTTCTTTTCATACTTTTTTTTTTTTTTCTATTCTTTTTAATGAGCTCCTGATTTATGACAAGAAATCACCAGACACTTAGGTTCCCTGGGCTTATTAAAATAGACAAAATCTTTCATGTTAGATAATCATTGTAAGAACATATATTTTTTCCATACTAGTTCGAATCGTTGTAGGCAAGTCCACCAGTCCTCCTCCCAGCTATGGTCTGGGGGCTATATTTCAGCACAGGGCAAAAATAATCCCTTCCAGTGCCTGTCTCAATTAAGTCTTTTTATTATTTATTTATTTTTTCACTGGGGGCAGAAGGGTGATTCCTTTCTTGTCCCAATAACATTCTGTATTTTATTGATATCAAAAGATTTTTTTTTTTCTCTGCCTTAGCATGTGCAGTGTAGTTAATCTTCAAAATAGACATCATCTTTCTAGCTTCCATGTCTGAAGTGCACTGGTGATTTATATGCTAGCAGTCTGTTTTCATGATGTCTTTCCTGGCCGTCTTGTATCTCTCCCCTGTGGAGCACTGGGCCTTAAAATCATTGCAGTAGGGACAGGCAATCTGTCTTCTTTAGATATGTATTGGATTTTCCCTGTGCCTGAGCCTATGGAACGTGCCAATGTCTTTTGTGGTTCTGGCAGGCAAACCTCAGGAAAGTGTGGAGCTTTGGATTGGATAACAGAGGAGCTGGTTGGGAATTTTAAAGCAAAGTGTTCTTTTTTATTATTCTTTTCATCAGATAATGATGGGAATATATGAACAAGTTTCAAAAGGAGTGTTGCAACTCCAGGATGGTGTTTCTGCTCAAAATCACAGAGCCATATGTTAGCTTAGGGTTCACTGGAAGCAACCTCATTGCAAAGTGAAAATTGCAGCTCTGCTTCATCCAGATGAGGAACTTCAGAGTATAAGAATGACCACACCAAACCAAAGTTCTCTCCAGGCCAGTAACCTCTGTCTGAGAGTATTCAGTAGAGGATGCTTGAGGGATTTTTTTTGTTTAAGGGCAAACTTTAACCAAAATTTTCTGTCCCAATACAAACTGCGATCAGTTATGTGCCACATAAGTAATTAATAGTCCTTGATAATTGTTCCAGGAATATTTCTAATCACTTTTCACATAACATAAAATCTTATCACCTGCAACACCTTTTAAAAAAGATTCACACAACTTGCACGTGCTTTGCATGAAGTGTCTTGCACAAAGAATCACTTCCTTTACTGTACTTTGGTCTTGCCAAGCACTACTTTTATTTGATAATTCTTGCACTGGAAAAATCCATGAACTGTTATTCCTATCTACTTTCTTCTTGTCATTCAGTGTTTTTATAAACCTTTATTACAGTTTCTGTGGTCTGTTATCCAAGCAGAACGGTCCTGGTCTGCCCAACCTTTTTCACAGAGAAAATATCCCACACCTTTCTCTTTCACTGAAATTTATCTTCTGAAAAAAAATCCATGTCAGTCTTTTGTATATTAGATGTACAGGCTATTTCTTTATTTATTTTTTATTTATGTATTTTTTTATGCTTCATTTCCTTCATTCTCTTTTTCATTGTCTGTGCACAACAGATTTATTTCAACTTAGTAAAATGTAGTTTAAGTCAGGTACCAAAGTACCACATACACTTTGGTACAGTTCTGCTTATATGAGAAGGATGTGCACAGTAGAAATAACCAATACTTTTTATCTTATCTACAATACTAATCCAAATATTCTTTCAGCTGTCGGTCCATGTTTGCCTGAACCGTTCTCCACATTGCTTCTCATGGCAAGACTTTTGGATGTTTTCTTTAAAGACTTCTGGCTTCATATCTCTTCTGGTGTTGCTAAGGTGTACCACTTCTCACTGAGTCAGCCCTGTGTTCAATTCAAGGTGTCTCTAGGCCCATTTGACATTGCCTAGGATTAGACTTTCCTATGTCCTTGGGCCTCATTTTCTGCTATTTCCATGTATCTTCCTATATTTCCCATTTTCTACTTAACTTGCTGAATCCAGAGTCTTTACTCAGATCAGTGATAGACTGTTGGTAAGTCTTGAAAACCTCCTATTTTTTAGGATTTAACAAAAAATTCAGATATTACTGAAGTAGAGATTACAGGGAATTAGTGACTGCAACAGCACACATGCAAAGAGTATCTAAGCAAACCTGTATATTCTGTGTTCACTTAATTCCTTGCAAGTTTTTGAGAGGAACTTTTATAGACTTCCACATCTTATAACAGATGGAAGTAGAGACAACTCAATTTGTATGAACGTGATTTCTGGCAGATCCATTTTTGAGTCTCACAATTCACAATACAGAAGAAATAACCGAATTTCTCATCTTAACACTGGTCTTAGCTTATCTTTATTCTTGGTTGAGTGCAGGTTGCTATAATATGGTTGTATTCGATTTACTATTCTCACTTTGTCATAATTCAAAGTAGAATTTGCTTCTTAAAAACCTTAAATCCTTCCTCTCTGTGTCTAATAATTACTAATTTGTCATCTTTGCTAGAATAGGATTTAGAGTAGTATAGAATTACACTAGAAGAGAGTGATAGAACACAAGAGGAATCCGAACATCAGGTGACAGCTTACTAGCACTTATTGTGCATCACAATGAACTCTGTATTCATTCATGCATTGAATGGATGTGTTGAGGATCTGAATGACTAGTCCTTGGAGATTCAAACACAATACAATTAGTAGTTAGATGCCAGAGAGAAGAATTACTTCTCCAGTGTTTCTGTACTCTTAAAGACAGCATCTGTTAGAATTCTAGGGACTCATCTTTTAGGTCCTGTACCAGCTGGCTTATGAACATCATGAGATTTAGGCATACCTGTGTGATGTATCTGTTGCACATCTGTGTGACAGAGTGCAGCTAACAGAGGCAGTCAGCAGATGCAGCAGTC
Source organism: Aythya fuligula (assembly GCF_009819795.1). Classification (NCBI taxonomy): domain Eukaryota; kingdom Metazoa; phylum Chordata; class Aves; order Anseriformes; family Anatidae; genus Aythya; species Aythya fuligula. The sequence continues at coordinate 30,976,766 of NC_045560.1, read as the reverse complement.
CATCAGTCTGGGCAGATGTGTATACAGAAGGAGGCTGGAAAATGTTGAGGACAATGTACATGTACTGAGTAATGGTGGTGACCTGCCACAGGGCAACAACTCAAGCAACCTCCTCTGGCATCAACCTAAACTGAACTCCAGAGGGAAGATGAAATTCAGAAGGTTCATGGTTGCAGGGATGTCTCCATGACGCTGGGATAGATGTTGTCCTTGGCTGCAGTAGGTATGTAAAGATGGAGGATCTGTGTTGACAAGTTAAATTGGTTCAGGAGGAGGTCTACAACCTACATAGCATCAGAGAGACAAAAAGTAGTTTGACCTCATGGGAAGGATATGGACTACCTTATACCTGCTGGATGAACAGCATAGTAGGGCAAAATCCATCAAGGAGGTTGTGTTGAGTCACCATCAAAGTGTGTTGAGGATAACTTCTAGACACAGGTGACAGAGGAGCCAATGAGGGGAGATGACGAACCTGATCTCCTTCTATGACAGAGTGACGCGCTGGGTGGATGAGGGAAAGGCTGTGGATGTGGTCTACCTTGACTTCAGCAAGGCTTTTGACACCGTCTCCCACAGCATTCTCCTCAAGAAACTGGCTGCTCTTGGCTTGGACTGGCGCACGCTTCGTTGGGTTAGAAACTGGCTGGATAGCCGGGCCCAAAGAGTCGTGGTGAATGGAGCCAAGTCCAGTTGGAGGCCAGTCACTAGTGGCGTCCCCCAGGGCTCGGTGCTGGGGCCGGTCCTCTTTAATATCTTCATCGATGATCTGGACGAGGGCATCGAGTGCACCCTCAGTAAGTTCGCAGATGACACCAAGTTAGGTGCGTGTGTCGATCTGCTCGAGGGTAGGAAAGCTCTGCAGGAGGATCTGGATAGGCTGCACCGATGGGCTGAGGTCAACTGCATGAAGTTTAACAAGGCCAAGTGCCGGGTCCTGCACCTGGGGCGCAATAACCCCAAGCAGAGCTACAGGCTGGGAGAGGAATGGTTGGAAAGCTGCCAGGCAGAGAAGGACCTGGGAGTGATGGTGGACAGTCGGCTGAATATGAGCCAGCAGTGTGCTCAGGTGGCCAAGAAGGCCAACGGCATCCTGGCTTGTATTAGGAACAGTGTGGCCAGCAGGGCTAGGGAGGTGATCGTCCCCCTGTACTCAGCTCTGGTGAGGCCGCACCTCGAGTACTGTGTTCAGTTTTGGGCCCCTCGCTACAAGAAGGACATCGAGGTGCTTGAGCGGGTGCAGAGAAGGGCGACGAAGCTGGTGAGGGGCCTGGAGAACAAGTCCTACGAGGAGCGGCTGAGGGAGCTGGGCTTGTTCAGCCTGGAGAAGAGGAGGCTCAGGGGCGACCTTATCGCTCTTTTTAGGTACCTCAAGGGAGGCTGTAGCGAGGTGGGGGTTGGCCTGTTCTCCCACGTGCCTGGTGACAGGACGAGGGGGAATGGGTTTAAGTTGAGCCAGGGGAGTTTTAGGCTGGATGTTAGGAAGAACTTCTTCACTGAAAGGGTTGTGAGGCATTGGAACAGGCTGCCCAGGGAAGTGGTGGAGTCACCATCCTTGGAAGTCTTCAAAAGACGTTTAGATGTAGAGCTTAGGGATATGGTTTAGTGGAGGGCTGTTAGAGTTAGGTCAGAGGTTGGACTCGATGACCTTGAGGTCTCTTCCAACCTAGAAAATTCTGTGATTCTGTGATATGAGCCTGATGCTTAAAAACAGTAAAGCTACTCCTGACTATCTTTGAATGATCAAGATGATCAGAACAGGATCCCAAGGACAGTATCACTCCTAGCTTCAAGAAAATCTTGAGAACTACAGGCTGGTCAACCTCACCTCAAACACTTGTAAGGAGATGCAGCAAATAATTCTGAAATCATTTCCAAACATATGAAGGACAAGAAGACTATTTTTACAAGGAGTAGTCATAATGAATTTATGAAGGAGAAAGTAATGAATGACCAACTTGATAGCCTTCTACAATGAAATGACCAGTGCAGTGGGTGAAGGGAGAGCAGAGATCTTTATCTCATCTTCATCAAGGCTTTCAACTTTTTCTCCCATCATGTTTTTATAGCAAAACAGATGAAGTATGGACTAGAAAAGTACAGCAAGGTGAACAGAAAACTAACGGAACTGTTGCCCTTAAAATGTTGTGATCAGCAGCATAAACTCCAGCTGGAGTCAGTGGAGGTGCACCTCAGGCCTTAGTGCTAGTGTCAATACACTTAATCTTTATTAATGACCTGGACGATGGGGCAGAATGCGTTCTCAGCAAGTCTGTGGATGATACAAAATTGGAAGGAGAGTTTGATACACCAGATGGCTGCGCTGTCATTTAGAGCTACCTTGACAGACTGGGGAAATGGGCCAACAGGAATGTCATGAAGTTCAATGAGGGAAAAGGCAAAGTCCTGCATCTGGGGAGGAATAAGCCTGTACACCAGTACATGCTGAAGCCTGCTCATCTGGCAAGCAGCTTCGCAGAAAAGGACACATGGTCCTGGTGGACAAGAAGTTCAGTGGAAGCCAACAATACACCCTTGTGGCAAAGAAGGCCAATAGCATCCTAGGTTGCATTAGGCAGAGCACTGCCAGCAGGTCAAGAGGTGATCCTTCCCTTTTATTCAGCACTGGTGAGACACATTTAGAATGCTGGGTCCAGTTCTGAGCTCCCCAATGCAAAAGAGACATAGACATACTGGAGTGAGTCCAATGAAAAGCCATGATGATGATTAAGTGATTGGAGCATCTGTCATTTGAGGAGAGGCTGAGAGAGCTCACACTCAGCCTTGAGAAAAGACTCAGGGGGATCCTATAAATATGTAATATATATACACGATGGGAGTGGAGTAAAGAAGATGGAGCCAGATTCTTCCTCAGTGGTGCTCACCAAAAGAACAAAAGGCAATTAACAAATTAAAATAGAAGAGATTCTTTTTAAAAGTAAGAGAAAAATGTTTCACTGTGGTCACTGTGGTCAAATACTAGTTTGGATTGTCCAGAAAGGTGGTGGACTCTCTATACCTGCAGATATTTCAAAACACAGCTAAACATGATTCTGAGCAACCTGCTGTAGTTAACCTTTCTTTGAGCAGAGGAATCAGACTAAATGATTTTCAGAGGCTCCTTCCAACCTCAGTGATTCTTTTCTAACTTGACGTACTGGAAGATCATGAAGACATATCAAAAGAGGATAAATTAATCAGTCGGAAGTGAAATATGAGCTTCTGGTACCCAGCTTAGTTCATTAAGAGCTAGTTGAGATACATGTGATCTGTGTATTGCTGTCTAGGCATATTCATATGTGAAAAACATCTAATTTTTGTATCCAGATGAGGCATAAGAAAAATTTGGGCAGGACATTTCTAACATGAACAGATGTGGGATTCAAGAAACACATTTGAATATTGAACAATGAAGCACCTAAGGATTTAGGCACCACTTGAGTTTGGTGTAAATTAGGCCTTTTTGGATGAGTTTTTCTTATTAAGGCTCCTGAGTTTTCTATGGATATGCACTTTAAGTGTCCACAGTGTTTGTTGTTTTCCGTCTGCAGATTTAACCATGCCAAACCAAGAGAGGAGAGAAAATGTCCACAGCCATCTCAAAATATGAAAAGAAAAAGAGATTTTTGACCATCTTTCTACACATTCCTACCTTTGAGGACACATCACAGATGTTGCACTGTGCCAGCAGCACTGCAGTCTTAATTTGAATATGTATGTAAAATAGATGACCCTCACCTTTCCACAGCTGTGCAACCATTATAACCTTATTACTTCAAATAATGTTTTACAGCTGGGGCACAGGGCTGAAATAATGCATGTGGTTACTTCTTTATGTATGGTATCCTTCAGTTCCAGTATGTGTCTGCTGTTCCTCAGTAGGGCAAATATTGACATACAGTGTTTTGCTCCCCTTTAGCTCTTGCACTTCCCTTTCAACCAGATGTAACAAACTCTTTCCTAAGCTATTCTGTCTCTACTGCTGTATATGTTGACACCAACGGACTTGTGAGCAAGTAGGCCTGTCAGCAGTGGATATTTTTCTCCTCCATTGTCACTGGAATAATGACATCTCTTACTTTATATGGTTTTGTGTCCTACAGCTCAATAATCCAGTGCAGACCTCAGTGTCTGACTGGAAAACACCAATCTGTAATTTGCCTAATAGGCCTAAACAAAGGAAATCCTTGACTTTAAGACAAGAATGTGTTCTGTGTTCTTAGTATTCTGCAGACTAGAATGCAAAATTGCTATCCTCCTTCATTTTTCTTTAAAGTCAATTCATTCCTCATACCTGCATGATCAGATCCCTTTGAACCACAACAAGAAACATGATATATAATTATTTTATGACAGTGAGATTTTATTTGCTATTTTAAATGTTTCCATTTGTTTTGTTTGTTTGTTTGCTGGTTGGTTTTAAGAGAAGCATATAAATCTTCTAGAACAAATGTGCTCAGGATGGCTTTCAGTTGCCATGTTCTTAGCTAAAGCCAAGAGCCTTGGAAGGCAGGTATGTTTACATCTGTGTTTTATTTCTGGCCCATCTTTAATAAAGATGCAACAACAATAAAGAAAAGCACAACATAACATGATAATATATGGCACATAATAAAGAACTGCCATAAGTACACAAGGGGCTCAATTTTGCTTTCACCCTATCTCTGTGAAACTCCATTGTTCAAGACTAAACTTTTTCAATTGTCAGATTTCCTTGTGGTTCAAAAGGAGACATTTTCCAGAATAATGAGGTCACTGGTTCTCTTTTGCCATTCCACAATATTCTGTTTATTCCTAGAATCCCTGTTCTTTCAGCAATAGCCGATGCTCTCTATAGCTGTTACTCCCACAGGAACTGAGACTTTAAACATTCATTAAAAAGTGAATTGTTATTGTTGACAAAATACAGATGGCCAAGCCTGAACTAGTGACGCTTAGGAGTACACTTCCAGCTTAGTACATGGTGATTTGGCCATATAAATGATCTGGTCGCTTATACCAAACCAGTGTGTTCTTTGTTACCAGGCTGGCCCTGGTCCATGCTCATATTCCTTTGCCTAAATATGCCACAAGCTGCTAAAGTAATCTCTTTAAAAAATGAACTGAACTTATGAGAGTGAACAGAGCTTGTGAGAGTGCGAAAAGATGTGCTCTTTCATAGCAAAACTATTAGCGGACAGCATTCACACAACATTCAACTCACAAAATAATTATCCCTAGCCAAAGCTGTGATTCAGGCTGTTGCAAACGTAATGCAAGATTGCTCCCTGAGGCTCTGTCTGAACTGTGGGGTGTGTGCCATGGCTGTGTCCCCAGTCATCCGGGAGGGAACCTGGCTGGGCCGGAAAGTGGGGTGTGGGGGTGGAGGGAGGAAGGGAGTTAATGGGGAACCAAGGTGCAGCTGGGGCATGGGCACAAAAACACACACATGCACATGGCTGGGAAGCATGCCTGGATTCCACAGGTTAGACTTAGCCATAGGTTTACATCAGCCACAAATGTAAATATCCTATTAAGCTGCAGCCGACAGACCGGTCTCTGTAGACCACAGTTAGATGTTACAGCAGGGTGTAGCATGCAGAATTGCACTGCATAATGGTATGTGTTGCACTTCAGGTTCACATGTGAAAAAACCTGCGGGAAGACTCCAGCATTCAAAATTTTCAACATTGGGAATACTGTATGATAAACAGAAACTATTTTCATGTTGACAAAACTATTTGTGAAAGATAAAACTTTTCTTATTTTCTTTGTATCTGTTTAAACACTTCTAGAGAACACTTTTGGCAGATGGGTAGAAATTGCAGCAGCTACACTGAGCTTTAATTTATTTGGGGCTTAAATTATTTATTTATTTTCTGCTTCTATATTTTCAATTTTTCTGCGGCTATATTTAAACTCTTCTGTATTTTGGTCCTGCTTTCTCCATGATACTCTGTTTTTTGTCATTCTTTATTTCATTCCCTTCTTTTCTAGGTGTGGAAAACTGCAGTCTGTTTCTTTCCAAATGGTTGAGGCACTTCCCATGTTATTCTTTGAGCATGCATGTGTCTATTTGTGTGTGTAAAAGAGAGAGAGTAGAGGAGATACTGTGAAGCTGCCAGCAAAAATCAAAATTGGAGGAGACAGGAGAGCAGAGGGAGTAAGAGACTGTCTTATTGAACTTGGAGAGGAATGAGGCCCACCTGGGGCTGAACCAGCCATTGGGAAGATTAAGGAAATAAAATAATTATGGAAAGTTAGTGCTGGAATTGTGAATGGGCCTGAGAGACCTGGCTGGGGCTCAGGAACTGGGAGTGGTGGCTGCCTGAGCTGAATCAAATAGTCACTCAAAAATGGAACAACTAAAGATAGAGCAAACACGTTGAGAAATTGTACTTTCATACTTTGACTTGACTTTTTTTAGCCTTATGAATTAAAGAATATGACACTTTCATTTTCTAAAGAATGGAATTTGAAGATTATAAACCCAGGTCTATTTGGTGAACATTTAAGCAGAACAATGATGAAATAACCAGAAACAAGAAAACTGTAATGAGTAGATCCTCAAATCTCTGACCTTTCAAATCAGTGCAAAGCTCTCAGCATCGATGTGCTGAAACACAAATGGGGTTGGCACAGTTAAAACAGACATAGCTGTGAGTTTAAGATTCATATTTCTACCTGTTTTTTATAAGAAAACTTAATCTCTTTCTAACCAGGTAGGTAGTGTCTGCTTCTGAAATGCCTAATCCTGAAAATAATGTTAAAATGTAAAGAACAGGACAAATTGTAGTAGCTTGAAAATCCATTTTTATTTATTTATTTATTTGTTTGTTTGTTTATTTCATAATCGTCCAAATGACTCTAGTACATGCCACAATAAGATCACAATGAGATTTTAATGATCTATTTTAACTGTATTTTTTTTGTGTGTGTGTGTGTTGTTATGTCTTTGAACTTTAAAAAGTTCCCAGAAAAAACATATTGTAATAAATAAAAGTATCTTCCACCATACACCTTTCTTTTCAAACAACAACAAGAACAACAAACAAAAGCAAAACACTTTTAAATGTATTTAATTTAGTTTCCCAATATATTTTTCATAATATCAGATAAAGTTATTTGGTAGTATATGGATTCTTTTACCTTCATTGAGATGTGGCTAGAAGTTTAGAGCCAGATCCTCAAATGGCATAAATTATTGCAATCATTAAGGTAATTTAAGTTCTAGCTATAGGTGTAGTAGAAATATCCCTGCTTTAAAGGTGCAAAATGTTAGTGGACAAGATGAAAATGAGATGATCAGTGAAGTTTTCATTACTGACTATGTAGTCTGTGGTATCATTTTGATTATATACACATGCTACACGTACTGTGTTTTTCATATTTTTTTTCAATATTACTTATTATCTACTATTAAGAGAATGACTGGGCTTATGTTATGTTTCTGCATAAATATCTTTTTTTTTCTTTTTTTTTTTTTTAGTCTTATGGCATATAGAAAGTTTGTACATACAACAATATGTAAAATCTGGTCTTGGATAATATACTACATTATAAATAGGTAGGGTGAGACTTTTTTTATGAAAGGGTAACAGGTTTAATTCTGTGATAAGTGGAATGAAAAATACCATTCCTGTATTCTAAATCTTGAAAATCATCATCAACATTTTATTACTGAGGGCTTTGAGGAGGGATGGAGTAAAGACAACTAGTGTCTGAATAAGATTTTAATTTTTCAAAGAAAAGGGAAAAGAAAACTTAAAAATCAAAATATTTCTTAATTGCTATATGCTACTCTTTTGTTTGTTTGCCTTGTTTTTTGTTTTCCTGATCACAACTTGCATCACTAATATAGTAAATAGAACTGACAGGAGAACACGTCATTATGAGATGGCACAACTCATGCTACCAATTTTTATAGGTCATATGGCTCTTACCAGACCACTGAAAAAAGTATATACTATTTTGAACTGCTTGGAGGGGCCCACCAGATATTAACTGAAGAATTATTGGTTGTGGGTAGAAATAGGCTGAAGGCATTTCCTGCTGTGAACGACACTTGGAAGTTCTCTTTTTGCAGTACTGTAGAAAACAACGGCAGAATTTATGCAGCATTCATAGACAGCAGATTTCCCCAGATGCTTCAGAAATGCTGTCAAATTAAAACTGCTCTTCAGTAGGGCTTCATATTTTGTTTTTGTTGGCTGCTTAACAATAACTCAAGTGTGAATGTAAAATGAATCTTATTTACTTGCTGGTGGAAGTGTGGATATTGTGGAACACTGGAGGGATTTTTTTTTTTAATAGTTATTTCTGTTCTGGTGGAGGTGGTACAGACTTTCCAAATCATAACTGCTGGAAACACACTTAATCAGGAACTATCGACACTAGCATATTGAGATCACAAGCGAGCCTCCATCTCTCTCTGACATGACTCATGACGAGAAGCTTTGAAGCCTATATGTTTTCTTTCTCTCATGTATTCAGTTTTATAAATCTTGCAAACACTTCTATAACTAGGAGATGCAATATAAAAATCTCAGGTTGTATATTCAGGAAGAACTTTCTCTCTTGACTTGTACATGTGCTGATGACTACACAGAACAGAATATGGATCTAGCTCCTATTTTTACTTACTGAGGTACCTTTGATGTACATTGGCCCATAGCCTCTGCAGGGAGTTTGATGCTACTTGTGGCATTTACACAGAGGTAGAAAAATACTGAGGCTTTCTCAACCTCCATGCAAGTCCAGGCAATAGCAGGTGAGGATGACCTAGGTGCCCACTTTCTTTTCTTCTCTGTCGGCTGAGACAGGTATTGGATTATAGCAGGAAGTGAGCAAGGATTTCACTGAACAACCATAGTGACCAGCTGCTGTAAATGAGCTAACACAAAGGTGTCTGGGAGGAGCAGACTAATTGCTCTTGAAGGAGGTAGAAAAATGTTTTGAGTCCTGCTCTCTTTTCTTGGCCACCTTTCAGTCAGAGCTTATACGAAGTGCCTCATTTGCAGGCATTTTATAGTGGTGACACAGGCTCTGTCCTCTCAGATGTTATTCATATTTTCCTTTAAGATTGCTTGAAAGCTTTTGAATATTTGGATCTGAATGTATGTAAGACTGAAAATTGGACTGCATTCTTGTGAAAGGGTGCTGGGAAATTCTGTGTAAGTTTTATTAATTAAGCTAACCCTGAATCTAAAATAATTGTTGTAGACTTCTAAATTATTTTTCATTATGATAAGATATGGGATCAAATAGCCTCACAAGAGAATGGGTACTGTATGGCTGGCTGGTGGCAGAAAAAAAAAGAAGGAGCTGGAAAAATCTGAAAGATTGATTTAATGATGTAGCAATAGCTTGAAGAACAAGCAAGTCAGTCCCCAAGATCCTTTTCCTTCTGTCTGAAGACTGAGAAAAGGAGGGATTTTCCTCTTTCTGTATGTCCAAACATTTTAGTGTACATGAGATAACAAATTCTACCTTATAGCTTTTGTTTAACTGTAGATTAAAGTGTAACTTCATCTGGTTTATGTTAATGAGAATGGTGTATTGGGTTTGGCAGAATCCACATCTATCCCCATCAGAGTACAAAGCTCCACTAAAGACTGACTTGCTTTTTCACTAAGCCTAAGAAATATATGAATATTTTATTAATCTTAAAGCATTCAGTGTATGAAAGGAATAAGACGCTTAACATATAAATCAAGTTGGGTGTACTACTGATTTTTGGTATACTAGTTGATTTGCACAGGGAAATCAAGCCCACTTTCGCTGGTCTGTATCAATTTGCATCACGCTAAGCAGAGGAAGAAAGTCATTGGTAACATTAGTATGACTTCTAAGAAGTTGTTAGAATTTACTTGACTTTAGGGATTAACATGGATTTAGATTTGGTTGCTCCTAAAATTGGAAATAACAGAACCTTTCTTTTTCAAAGTACAAAGAAGAAAAAAAAAAAACTTCCTAAGCTCTACCATAACACTGAAAAAGATATTCGTGATTAAGAAATGCAAATCAACACCTTGTGTAGAAGCTGTGTTGATTTTAACCAAATGGGAAAATGTTTTTTTTTATTACACAGAAGTATTACATTTGCAGAAGAGAGGGGGAGAGGGAATGATTGACTGACAATAGGCAAATTTAGTTTCTGTCTCTGGTTGTAAGTAGGACATAATAATTCTTTAAGTTATGGAGCAGCTGGAGTGTATTTCACTGGAAGCTATTCTAACCAGTGGCTAGAATGGTCTGCATGGGCCCCTTATCTGTCCCAAATCTCAACATGTGATCAAGCCCACTCAATAAAGTGTTCAGATGTATTGGAGTTTGCTTGACCACAAGCCTCACTAGGAAAGCAAAAGGTTTCCTTTGTTTTTTTGGAGTCTTTTTATCAGGACCTTACAGAACCTCAAGCAGAATCTACTATAGTATTTGAAAATGTGGAAGGGAATGAAGCCTGATGTGCTGCATATTTTTAAAGAGTTAATGAACTGACATATGTTTATACTTACTATTGATAATCTTACTTTGGAAAACCTGTCTAGCTTCTTAAATGTAAAAAATTGGCATCCTATATGACATAAATTGAATTTGAAAATGGCATTTGGATAAATATGTATATGTATATATCCTACTGGTTGTATATGATCACTTTATTATGTCTGATAAGAATGAAAAGCCCAAAGATTTGACAGTCCCAGAGCCTGGCATGTAAAAGAAGAAATTCCTGAATGTAAATTAGACAGATTAAACTATCCTTTAAAAGGCCCTTGAAGGAGAAAAGGATGTATTTAAAATCCAATAAAATTCAGACCTCCTTCAAATGGCTTAAAATGAGGTCCAGAATGCTTACTAAGTAGGAAATCTACTGTTTTAGATTTAATAAAAAATTTTATAGTCTAATTTAAAAAAATCCTGTCACTGTATTCACCTTGCAGAAAAAATATGAAACCATATGGAGAAGCATATTTCCACAAATGTATTCCAATTCAAGACAAAGTAACTGTAAGTTCTATTTAGTAATCAGACAATGACAAATTTCTTGAATTTCTCTATAAGCACTAAAAGAAAATAATTTCAAATAGTGTAGGATACCTCCTAAACGATGCACTGAAAGTAATGTGCTTTTGGTAGAAATTCTGAATGGATGTCTTAATAATTTTATATAAGGTAGAGGTGTCATAAGTAGAGATGAAGTATTTTTATGTTATTAAGTTGCATATATTATTGGCTCTGTGGGTTAAAAAAAAAAAAAAAAAAAAAAAGGCACAAAAGAGTCTTTGTTATACTCTCTGTAGAGCTATTTATACATTGTGACTTACTGTGTCCAAGGACTGCTTCCTGCTTCCGTTAAAACATAGTCCCTCCAAATAAAATAAAAACCATAAACCCTGACATTACTCAAGTCCTGTCTATTGAAACAACAACAAAAAAATCACACATGATTTTGCATTGCCTATATAGAATACACTCTCCTGAGTTTACTTAAACACAGTTCCAGATGAAGCATACTGTGAAAGTGATGCCTTCCATACCTAAAGCAACAGAAAGACTTTTTTTGTTGTTATTACTTTAAAAACAATGATGGGCCAAGCCATCAGGTGCATCTACAGGGTATAGCTGAAGCTGGGAAGGAATGCAGCAGTTTCAGTCACTGTATAGACCATAAGCTCTCTAGGCAGCTACTGCTCTTTTTTTTTTCCTGGGCTTGAACTTTTCTTGGGGTGAGACTTGACGCATGCTTTGGTTTTACTGAAGTACTAATGCAATAGTACAGTATTAATTATCTGTCTCTGCACATCTATTGTCCTTCTCCCCATCCCTATGATCAATCAAAGCAGCTTAGGTAGGTGGTGCAATTTGAAACAATACTTGTTCTCTAAAATTGTGCAACCAATACTCAGTGCCTAATACTTGTTCTGTCAGACCACTTTCTGTTTTCTCCTCAGCGCCTTCAATATCTTTCAGTCTCCGACATGTGACGGTTTCTCCATGCCTGACAAAGTACTTGAAAAGTACTTGAAAAAGTACTTTGTGAAAGGAGAAAATTGTGTCCCAGACAGGCAGACCTAGCCGAGGCTAAGTTATAGCTGGGGGTTTTCATTTACTGGGCTTAAGGCATAGTGAGCATTGCCCTTTTCTCTTTCTCTTTAAATGCCATGTGCCCAATGCTGTGCCCCTCCCAGGTTGGCATGGAGGGCCATGGAGGAAGAAGCATTCACTTGCAGGGGCATGCAAAGGAGGAACCAATGCCCAAGTCCCACTGACTGCTCAGACTTGACAGACCTATCTGTTTTTATTTAGCCTTGGAAACATCTTTGACCTGTGTGTCCAGGAGCAATAAAGCTGGCTACACTGGCTAATCCTTTTCTTCATGAAAAGGTGACCTCCCACCAGATGCCCTCATCTGGACAGGATCAGGCTATGCATTACTCTGTCTGCACTCCCAGGTACTAACTGTAAATCCCTCCATGGTTAATTTATCACAATCATCTCTTTTCCAACTGCTATAAGGCAGCAGCTCTTTCTTTCATATTTGGATATTTGGATGTGCTCACTAGTGAATTTCATTTCAATTTAGTGATATTTTTAAAGATTATATGCCAGGTTCCCCAAATAGTTCTAGGGAGAATAATTTTTCTTATCCTAATCATGTTGGGCAATAACCCTAATCCAGAAAGATATGAGAAAAATCTCCTCCTTACTTACAAAAACAAGTGCTCAGAATTAGCACAAATAAGAATTCCTAAAAAAGTCAAATTTAGGAATGTTTCTCTGAAAAAATTCCAGTATAGTGTAAAAATCTTTTGTATGATTCCAACTAGCTTTTATTGTAGTTTTCTTATTAGATAGAAGGAAATTCCACTGTCCTACAGTTCCCAGTCTTGCTGCCCATCTTGGGAAGTTTTAACTTTGATAAGATGAGTGTATGTTTTCTCTCTGTATATCACAAAACGAAGAAAGAAATTGCTGCCTCATCTGTATTTCTGTACATTTTCCCCCAATATACTCAGTTTGGCATTTGATTTTTCTGTCATTTCATAGTATGCCACATGGTACTGGTTCACTTCTTCTGTGTGAGGAATAATCTTAGTAGGCAACAGTTATTGATGTGAATGGCAACAAAGTGAAAAAATGAACTATTTAACTGCATCCAACCTTTGTGTACCTGCAGGAACGTATAGGTCTCTGTCCAAAAACACCTTCAAGTCTCTCATTTAAAAAGTATTAATAACATTTTTGGAATAATTTTCATGGACTTAGTATTGTTGTGTTTTGAAGTTAAATCAGAATTTAGCACAATCTCTGAAGAGCCTTGATTCTTTTACACAAAATTTTACACCACGGAAAACAGATTCCATTTAACGTAAGCCTGCCATTGACATTGAAATGCCCCACTGATATTTAAAGAAGCTACTTCAGTAAAGAGAAGGGAAAAATGATTCTGGTTATACTTATATTCTCTACTTTTTAATGACAACTTCTAATACTGTTCCCATGCTTAAATAACAAAGCAAACTTAAGCTTTAATTTTCATCACAATATTTTATTCACAGATTTTTTTTACCCATTTTAGTAACAGAATAATACACATACACAGACTTATTTCACGTCAGCAGTAGGGTTTACACAATCAAAAGTTCTGGTGAGTCTTGACAAATTAAGCTAGATACTGTTCAAGTTTCCTGAGCAGGATGTAAGGAATAATTCAAAGAGTTCTCTATTCAGATCTACTATTTTTGCAGTCAAACTTTACAATTATTATGTAGCAAGTTATTTTTTTAAATTATATGGAAATAGCTTTTATTCATGCTCTTATGCATAAATACTGAAGCTCCTGGTTATTTTTTCCTTGTCAAGTTGAGCTCCCAATAACGTGAATGGAAGTTCAACTTTAGTAACAACAGAGTAATAAAAACTGGATCCGGATCTCAGGATTTGGCACATGGACACTAGATCTATTAAGTCATCTTGTCCATACTCCTGCCAATGCAGAATTGTTCCCTTCAGCATAATCTCCAGTGCCTTATTCAGTCCAATTTTAAATGACTTGGGTGAAGCGGTTTCCATTACTTCATTTGGTTGAAGTATTACTTATTCCACGGACTAATATAATGCTTTTCAAGCTGCTTCATTTTCATGGATCACTTCCCAATCCCAACATTTCCCCCAGACATACGAGTATGAGTAAGGGTAAGGAAAATGTGTGTAGAGTATAAAGGCCAAAAGGAAAAAGTGGTACAAAGTCCTTCCCCTCACTCCATTTTTTTATGTCTTTCTCCTTGCTTCATATTTCTAATGTCTGCCTCTGCACTCTTGCCAGTGAGACTTGGACCAAACACCCTGAGAAACTGATCCACCGTGAATTTTTCCCCATTTTTCTGCATGTGAATCATTCCAAAACAGTCTGTGAGGTTCCATCCCCCACCACACCTTACTCCTTCTATTCTCTATTATATCTTATAATGTTTATTTTCCTCTGTATTTTATTTATTATTAAGCCATTGACTTTTTCAACTTAATGCTGACTCTTTATTACTCATCACATGCCACTTACCTCTAAATAAATTATTCTGATTAGAGGGAAATTTTTATAGAGGCTCCATGGAGTGTATTTTTTGCAGGTGAACATGTGTGTGTGTGATAAAAATCACATTTTACAAATTATCAGGTATTTAAAAAACAAAAACAAAAACAATGGGAATAGTGGACAAGACTGATGCAAAAATCACTGAGAAAATGAGCAACTTTATGTGGCTTCTGTTTTCTAGTGTATTGCATGTACACAGATAGCCAAGGTTTTAAATCATTGTGCATGCAAAACAAGGTAGAAATATTTGGTGTTGTAACTGAAATTCCATGCTAAGATCTTTGTTTCAGTTTTCAGCTATACACAGAAGATGTTGCAAGAACAAAGAGTGAATTTGGCTCTTATTGAGATGTAGAAATTCAACAGCAGGAAATAATCTTCCTTGAAAGAAACTCCTATTTCCGTCCTCTTTTTTATACATATCCTTTAGTAGCTGATCACTTAAAACAGGTGCTGTATTTCATGATTGGACATTAAACATTTATGATGGATGGTGTCTGTGTTTAGAGACAACTTTATGTACCAGTGCTTGTAAGGCACTTCCTCTCAGGAATCAAATGGAAATAAGATCATATAACACTCTGGCAGATTATAGATTCAAATATTACAGCTGCTTGAATTATTCGTTGGAATTCAATTAGTTCATTTTCATATATGTAATTATTCAGAAATGAAACTTGATCCCTATGAAAATGTTCTTTATATAGAAACGGCCAAGAAAAGCAGTCAAAAAAAGATGCCACATGGGCACAAACATGCCTGAATCCCATATGCTACTCATACTGCCCAGCTTTCTCAGCTGTGACAGCTACAGTGGAAACATCTGGAAGAAGATGCAATTTGTTTAAGAGGTGGAGCATGCCAAGGCAAGGCTGGCAAGCTGGGAAGAAAGTGAGGGTAGGGTGCTGAGACAATGATGAGAAGTGGTGCTTGCACTGCAAAAAACCTTACTGCCTGCTGCCTTGTATGACTAATTCAGATTCTCAGACAGAAATCAGTGCTATGAACTACTAACAATTACCATCCCCATGAGTCTGCTCCAAGCAGAACAATTAGTGTCATGGGGATATATTCACTTTTACTGGTTTACAAGTAATTTTCTTTACTGAGATGTCCATATTTGTCTCCAGAAAAGTTAGCATCTGTGACTTCAGCTATGTAGATGAGTGTCCCCACTCAGTCCAGACCACACTGTAATAAGTTCAGTCAGACACAAATTTAATGACACGGTGACCTTTTAGAGAAATCCATTTATAAACACTGGTTGGATGTCCTACATAACTGACCCATGGCGTGGTTGCATCCACATGGCTGTGCAGCCCTTTTCCCTGCTCATATGCCTCTGCACATATCTTTGTGTTTTGATGATTGCACACTGGTAAAAAGTTACCTGTTCTGAGGAGTTTGTAATGCAGAGGAAAATCAAACATTTCCAAGGTAAAGACACACATGAATTTTGAAAGACATCCTGCACCATATAGACTTTCTTTAACTGCTGCAAAATGTCTGTGGAAGAAGGCAAGTCATTTATACTGCATCTACTGCACTCCCATGCTCCTGTGCAAATAGAATAGTTTGCCTTTCCTCTTTCAGCTCTGGTCAGATATGCTCTGTTGCGGGAATTCTTAAGATCACTAGTGTGGACTCCAAAAGGAGCCAGTCAGTTCCCTCCAAAAGTTACCTTTCTGTAAGTTGAGCCTGTACTAATGTATGTATTCCTCTGCAGGGCTTTTGGTTTACTTCAGTGCTGTTTTCATGTGATCTTGCCATCACTTTGGTTTGCTGGCAGAGTGGGCTTGTTTGTACCTGAAGAGTATCCTGCAGAGACAGAACTGTAGTGAAATGCTTTGTTGATAGCTGGACACATTTTGGCTGCTAGTCTCAACCTCTGCTGGTTGTCATAACACTTTGAGTAGCTGAGTCCTGCCAGCTGGTAGTGATAGTTTCAGCAGTCACAATAAACCTGCAGTAATTCCTTTGGGCACAACAGGTGTAGCTTCAACTGCCAGCAGCTGGACATATTTGACTTTCCTCCTCCAGAAGAATGCATAGGTGAGCACCTATCTTTCTTGTCCTTACTCTGGGTAGATAAAGTTTATATGACTATAAAATACCTAGAATGGAGAACAAAAATCAGCTTAGATTCAGATGCTCTGTCTATATATGGAATATAAAGAACTTTTATAATGAACCATAAAAAGAACTAGAAATATTGAGCAAGTTCTCTAGTAGTGAACCTAGTGCCAAATATTTAAAGTTTCTTTAACACATTTTTTTTTCTTTTAATTTAAGTTAGACACTTAAGAAGGTCCTTAAAATTTTAGTCCCAATACTCATAGGAGACAGACAACATCCATAAACCTTTTTTTTTTTTTTTTCCCAACACATAATGTAAATGATCTGCTATTCTAAGGACAAAAAGCTATGAAACAAAAATGCGATATCACCCAAGAAGAAATTTGAGAAGCAAATAGAACCTGGAAAAGAGAGAACACAGGAAAACAAGACACAATATAGAAGGTATGTCATGTAGGAAACATTACATCCTCCCTCTGAAGACAGATACTGTCAAACCTGCTATTATCAAAACAAAAGCTTCTTTGACCATAATTGGTCATAAAGACATTGGGTCCTTTTCAGGCTAGCCCCGTGTTAAGCTGATGTCTGGGTTATTCTGACTTTTTCATCAAAATAGGTCACACCATTGGGAAGTTTGTTTAAAAAATAAATTATGTACTGTTAGTGCCTCCAAGATCCCATTCCCTGGGAGAGTAAGCACATGGGAGGAAGGGTGGGGGGCTGGACAATAGTTAGATCTGTCCCCATACTGGCGTACTACCATCAGAATATGGATTTGGTTAAACATGCTTTTGGAGCAAAACTCACATAGAGGGCTTTTTAAAGTCCCAAGTCATGTAATGGTTCATAAGACAAACCCTTAGCTATAAAGCACATTCCTATTTACTCTGAAATTACTTGGGGTATTGACATGGCCTGTGTTCATTCTAGACATTAGATATGCACTTACCTGCCCCTCAACCAGGGTGAATAAGGACAAGCTTTCAAGCATTATTACCTAGGCTGTAATTAAATACTATCCTCAGTTGAAGGGACACAATACGTAGGACATTCATTTCCCACGGTCTAGCTTGCTAACAACTGTTGACTGGTATCTTGTAGCGCAGGCAGGGATGCTGGCAG
Organism: Aythya fuligula; assembly: GCF_009819795.1. NCBI lineage: Eukaryota > Metazoa > Chordata > Aves > Anseriformes > Anatidae > Aythya > Aythya fuligula. The sequence continues at coordinate 30,958,990 of NC_045560.1, read as the reverse complement.
GTTTTCACAGATAACTAAAAGAAGGAAAATACAGCGTGGTTTTCATCTAATTAGGTATAGAGTAGTTACTGCTTTATTTTTCTATTTTTTTCTATATAGTTTGTGTAAGTATAGAAAACATAAGCCAGGCCCCATCTTACAAGAATATTCAAGAACATTTTTTAGAGGCCTTTAAGAAATAACCCAACCCAACCCAAAACTAACAACAACCTCCCAAGTGTATTCATACTGGGATCTGGAATACTGTAAAATCACTATGCAGAGCTCTGGCAGGAAGCCCACTGCTGAGCAATGTACTGGAAAGAAGCTGAATATGTTTGCTTTGTGTTTGCTTCACAAAGTTCTAGAGTACTTTGCAGCATTCTTTGTCATGATGCACAAACTGAAGACCCAAAATATACAAAGGAGGGTAGAAAGGTTCAGCAGACAAAAAAAAAAAAAAAAAAAAAAAAAAACCAAGAAAAAAAACATTTATGAACTCTGTGGAAGTCTCGTTGGAGCTCAAGAGTCTTAGAATTCTTCTTTTCACTAAGGGAAAATTAGACTTTGGATCAAAAATATGGAAGTCATCCTTACCGCATTGTGTTCTCTTGAATATGCAGACCTGAACTTCAGGAAAGCTTTTTAAACATCCTGCTCCAGATGATAGAGAATCTGAGTGACTCTTAAAAGTTATGGAGATGATATAACGCATTTATTTGTTTTACTACCCTGAAAGGAGCAATGTACTTTAGTGAAGCATTTGCTTTCACCTAAGTCCAGCTATGTCATTTATGGCTACTGTGCATTTGGCTTGCTATTGAGGTTGCTGTGCTATGGGCAAGAGGTTTAGAGAACAAACAGGAACCTTTGTTTCCCTTCATTTATGGAAAAGAAAACAAGGCAGAAGGAGGAATGCTGAGCAGCTGCCTGAAAGCTGCTTTGTTTCAGCTTCATTGCTACATGATGCCTGAATTATTTTTTGATAAAGTATTTTATATATTGGAAGAAAGCACAGAACTGCAGTAATAAGCATTTCTATTTAGAATTTATGCTGTCTATTGACTAGAGACAAGATAAATTCTAGTAAGCTGATGCTGTGCTCTTTGAAAAAGGGCACTGAAATCTGATGTAGTACCTAATAGTGGAATTAACAGCAAATATGATAAGGCAAATGCACTGTTGTCAAACTCTGCTTAACAGCTATTTCATCATGCAGAGAGCAAAGAAATCATGACAGTACAACACAGTGGCAGCATGAGTATCTGTCTCATTTAACGTCATGCTATTGTTGTCAGTTGGGAGAGCAGTTACTCAGTTTGGTGCTCTCCACTGAATATCCAGGATCATTTGAAGTCAGTGGAAATATGAGTGCTTTTAGTGTCTGTTTTTACATTGTAGTGTTCTGCAACCTTAAAAACAGATGTCTGAAATAGTTTATTGTGCTTTTCCTCAAATACTATACAGCACCGGTATGTGCAGAGCACAAAGGATTACCTCAGCAGCATTGTGTAAGTCTTGTCTTTAGTTTATAGTCCTCTGTGATGTATTGTACGTAATCTTTTATGAGACTGGGAAGGGATGGTAGCCTAAGTAAAATTAAACACTATACTATACAAAAGTTTTAGAGTTCTCTTGCTCTGTAATAGGACACACTGAAGACCCAAAAATAGAAAGACTTTGGAAATAGTTTTCATCAAGTAATTTTGACCCATGGAAGCATTTTACACTAGACCACATAAGATGTTGGTTTTGGTGCTGGCAGTAACAGAACTAATTTTCCCAAGGGATAGAATAAACATTCTCTTCAATCTCTCACATTTTGAAATTTAAATGGGGAAAGCTTAGATATTTTTATCTTCTTTTCTCATAGTTCCTACATCACTTTCTTCTGTGAAAGACAGTGGAAGTTAGAGTACCAAGGTGGCTACAGTTCAAAGAGCACTAGATGTTTCCAAGAGAAATCAGTGACTCATTATAATGTTTTGTTCAGGCATCTGTACCATCATTCAGTATCATACATTTTTGTCTTCATGCCTGAAGAATCGTGCCAACAATTATGATTAAGGAAGCATGCTATTTCTTTATAGAAAAATGCTGATCCAATCTGTCTAATTTACAACTTGATTTAATGGTCAGATCCCTGCTGAAGATTATCAAAGTATTGTAATGACATGGAACCAATCATTATATAAGCCAGACTGTTACTGCTTACATTTAAAACCACTGAACACCAGGACATGATGGAAATTGGGTGCTAAGGATAAGATTTGCAAAGATGTAGAGAGCACATCTGAAAATCACAGCAAAGGAGCTACACAAGGGTTATTTGAAAGACATTGGAGATCATCAAGTAGAAATCCATGGACTCATTCCCTTGGTTTCTTTTGTCCTAAAAGAATACCTTTACTGGAATCTGGGGAGTCATACAGTTGTATGGTCTCCTGCTGTCATCTGATGAATCTCATGCTGATACATCTTTAAATGAAAGGATAGAAAGACACAGAATTTCTTTAGCTGATCTGTTTGCTAAAAGATAGAATACTTAAATTGGAGGTCTAACAGATTAGGAAAACATTTTTCACGAGGTGTCCTGTGCTTTGGGAACAATATAAATATCGAACCATATATAAAATAATACATTTTCTTTCCACTAAGGATTTTCAAGGAGATGGCCTTGGCTCTGTGCCTTATGAGGAGATGTCTTGCGCCAAATTATGTATTTTAGAGAGCAATTATAGGTTGAAGTGGCACAGTGAGGTCTAGGTACAAATAGATCTTGTGTGGCTCAGCTGTGTGAAGATGGCAGCATTCTGAGAGAGGCACAGTAACAAAATCAAGAGTGTATGAAACTTCCCTGTTGAAGCTGTAGGTGTCTAAGTTCTTCTTAAATTTATGTAATATATCATAGGCTAAATTCAGTAAAAGATTAGGGGATTTCTTGCATGGAACTGAGCTACATGAATCCTGGAGACTGTCTCTTCCCTACTGACATCTAACTCTAAAACTGCCTAAATTCAGATGGCCTCTCACTGTACACTTTACATTTTCTGTGTGGCTAGAGTTTTGGTTGTCTGTATAACTATACCTACCTAACTCTGAGCAGGTAGGTACTCATCTTCCTCCAAAGTCTGATTAGAAATATCAAAGAATACTTTCCTGTCTTATCTTTTCGGAAAGGCTCAGCATGGTACTGCATATGGAAACTTGTTTAGAGCACTCTCCCACAGGGAAGTACTCCTGTACTATACTCACCTCACCTGAAGGGTTTTATTGCTGCTCACCATATTATAGGCTCATCTGTATGGCAGTATTTGCTCTTGTCTTGTCTTTGTCTTACTCTATTCAGTGCAGTGAAAGAAGCTATAAGCATTATTGCCTCACTAGCAAAAAGCTGCCATTTGTCACAGTTTCCCTGAATATATCTACTTTTTCTATCTGAAAACTTTGCCTGGGGCAATCCAGAAATCTTAGACATGCATTTTGTGTGTGTATATCAAATCTACCTCACATGCACAAATCAGCTGTCCAGGGCAAATACAATAAGTTCAAAGCTTCATGGAGGCATCTGGCCTACTGTGCATGTGGTATACACATTTTCTGAATGGAAAAGGCAAGGCAGCAGACTCTTGTACATGCAATAAAATGTATGGGTGCATGCAAATACTTCTGTCTAGGTTAGCCACCCTCTGTTCCAGGCTCTTGATCCCACAGGCCCAAAGCTGTCACTGTTACCAAAACTCCTGAGAGAGTGAAAATGTTCATGTCAATGAATTCTTTCATGGCCAGTACTGGGTGAGCTCTACACAAAGGACCCAATCTAAAGAGCCCAATCGAAAGAGCCCAGTGCCTACACTGGATCTGGCCCTAGATGGCTACCTGCATTTTCAGATACTTTTTATTTATAAATATCTCTGAAAAACTAGTCTCGGCTCCTTTACAAGCTATGATGAAATCCGAGTCTACATAGTCTTAAGGCAGAGTGGTTTGACTTGCAGTAATACCAGTAATGAGAGCTGGAGTCCATTGCATAGAATCACTAGATCATACCAGTGTTATTTAAGTGTTTTAACACGGAATTAGGTTTCAAATTTTAGACATCAGAAGTTTAATGTTGTGGTCACAGTTTGTATGCATATTGAAGAACTTGTGGGTAAAACACTGAATAGAAACTCTTTATTTTTATTTTTTTTTCTATTTTTTATTTTTGTCCCTTAGTCTGTATCAGAATTTGTTTCATTAGAGCAGTGCAAAATGTTCACAATGAAACACCAGACCACACAAAACTCAGGTGGTGTGGAGTTTTGTTACAAACTAGTAACGCAAACCATATTTATCAAAAGATTTGCTTAGCATTGTGGAACTCCTGAATGACCTGAACTCAATTTTAAGCATATATGGTGTGTGGCTTTGGATAAGAATCATGCAAAATTCATAGCTTTTCATGTTTTTGATGTGAGGTGTGAATAAACACCAGGTGAAGCACAGCAATTTCAACTGAGTTTCAATTTGATCAGGATCTGATCCTCACCCAGTGTTAATTGGTGTAGCTCCATTGAAGTCAATGTTTTGCTCCATTGTAGAGCTACACCAATTTTTCCTAGCTGAGGAACTGATTGAAATTTTCAGTTTGCTCAAACCTGAAAGTCAAAGACTAACTCACTGGGTGTGAAACTATTTGGATCAAAATGAAAGAAAATGTTTGGACAAATGCTTGTGAAGTAAAAGTAGTGCTATATTTTGCAGCTGTAAGGTTGCAGCCCTGAAATATATATTCCTAATGATATAACCATAAGTTAAATCCACCATTACATTTTTTTTTTTTCCTTACCAATAAAATGACTTTTGCTAAATCTACCTTGTGATATAAGTTTAAAAGGGAAAAAGGTATTTCTACTCAAGCCTTATAATAATCCCAAATCAGACAGAATTTTTAGAAATGGCTAGGAAAACTTATGACCTTGAGTGCAAAGGAATGCCTAAGAAACCTTTATTTTCTTTTTCAGTACTTATATTTTTAATATATAATTGAAAAGGCAGCAAAAGCAGGCATGCAATTTCTCCATAGGATTTCAAAGATAATCCTAAAAATAACGCTTTCCAAGGCAGCCCTGCAGAAAATTCAGATGTGATATCTTTAACTCTCATTTTGATTCTGCTTCCTTTGTTTATTGTTTCCTTTCAGATGATTCCATCTTTCAGAGGATGACTTTCCACTGACTTGCCTTTTTCCTTGAACATATTAAATAAGAGAAAATAGAGGGTTAGTAATGCAACAAGCTATATGTCTGAAACATTGCTGATGTTTTTCAGAGAAGAAAGATGACATTGTGTACCTGTTATCAGCATGGCTTCACTGGCTGCAACCATACTCACAAGTCAAGGCAATGTTTCTGGGTGCTGGGATTTGATCAACTGTACTATTAAATTGCTACATCAACCCCAGCATGGCTTTAATCTGGGCCACTTAGTAGAACTGGACAATTTCTCAGTATGGTGCAGGAGTTGGCTTGCACCAGTGACCATTTCCAAATGGTACATTACATGCAGTCTTGTACTTGGAGGGTGATAGAATTTAATAGTACGGTCTTAGGCCAGGACAAGCCTGTTCATAGCAGCCAGGATTGACATGCCTAATTTACTAGTATAGATACACCTATTCTATCTCATTCTTGGCCTGTCAGCTATCTTACGTATTTAATTTTTTCTTTCTTTTTTTTGATTCTTATGTTTGGTTTAGACATTTTATTTATCTAACAACTTCTGGTCACCACATGACATAAACAATGTCAGTTCACATGTGTTCTCTGTGTTTGTTGCACTTGTTAGTAAGACAAATCTTGAAAACAAAAAAGCAAGCAAATTCTTAGTTTAATAGAAAAGAGACTAGTTCCTCACTTTCATGTGGTCTAATTCAGGATAGTAAGTATAGGTGATTTTACAGTGCACTCTAAAAGAAAAAGAAAAATGAAGGTGGATTTCCAGTAAGAAGAGAATTTTAAGAGATTCCCCCCCCCCCCCCCTTTGGCAAGTGAGTGAAAATTGAAAGAACAATGAGGAAATCTACTTGTCTCAGTGGAACAGGTGAAAACTCTCATTGACACTGGTAAAACACTTTCTCACTTAGATTGCAGGGCATTGTTAATGTTTACATTCCTTTTCCCTTTCTTGAGGTATAAAAGTATTTAAGGTCTTGTATGACGAATCTCTAACAATTTCTGATGTCATTGCTTTTGCTTATTAATGAGAAATAAGAGGGCACATGTAGACAAGTATCAAAGATTTTAATAGGAACTATGGAAAAATACCCAAAACTTCCCACAAATTTTGAAATCTGAACTGTGTCTTGATTTTATAAATGACCTGTGAAGAACTATTTTTTATTTTCTAAAATAAACAACTTTCAGCATTTACCAAAAATGTTCTGTTTTATGGCAAAAAGAATTAGGGGGGCATTTCACTAGAATGACTTTCCATGAGCATATTCCATTTGGTCACTTTTCATTGGAAAAATTATACTCAGTTCTTTCCAAAGACAGCTTTGGTTACAAAATCAGGAAGATCTGAGATAGATACAGTCTGTGCAGTGAGAAATATTCTTTAAACTGAGTGCAAAGAACATATTCAAAGATATGAACTAGATTTTGGTGTGGGATCATTTTCAGGTGTATGAGAACTGCTTCTATTTTGCCCCTATCTGAGAAAGCATTAGTAAAAAGTAATGAGCTCTCTTTTATCCCTGTTTACTAATGCTGTTTCTCTCTGGAGAAACTTATACTACTTGTCATGGTTGTTAAGCCATAAGCAAGTCTGAATGTTGTAAGTATGAGAAAGAAATCTCCTACTGTGGGACTGGGAAACCTCAAGCTCATCTCTTTTTCCCCATGTGGGTGAATGATGGAGAGCAGGATCCTGCAGAGAGGACTGGAATTAAAGAGTGAGCTTTAAGGAGTGAGAAGACTGTGGAGAAGAATCCCGCAAGAATCCTGCATTAGAACAGAATTCATTGGAGAGGAGGGATGATCCAGTGGTCAACGAAAGGTCTAGGCTGAGAGCTGGGAGTTCTACAGCAGCCCAAGGTAGTTCTTGAAAGATTGGCTGCTTGCCTGTCTGTTTGGGGTGAGGTTGAAGCCCCAGACCTGCCAAGTTCTTTGTGCAGCTCTGTGCTGTTTTGTGAGTTGGGACTTGGAGTTCTGACTCAATGCCAAGTGCCTGTATGTGTTGCACCTACTGAAATATTTGGGGTATTGTCAGGCACGGTAAACTTATTCTTGGGGTGTGATCATGCAGAGCTATTCTTGCTAGCATTCCATACAAAAATATCATTTTAAGAGGTGTTGTGAAAAAGATCACTAGCTGAAAAGTTAATTTCCTGCCCAAATGGACAAAGTCTGCAAGGTAAAATAAAGGTATTTAAAGAAATCAGCTATTGAAATCAGTCTATTTCAAAAACAGTTTACTGTTGTCAATAAGGCAGAATCTTGTGAATCTACACACTTCATAATTTGCACATAAGGTTGGCAGTTTTTTCCCCACTTTTTGGCAATGATTTAATAGCAGAGAGCTGTAGCAAGGGCTCATATTACTAGGATTATATTCTATTACACAATATACTGCAGCTTATTTACAGAAGAACCTTATTAATTTGCATTAATATGAACACACTCACTGTAAGTTACTGATTATTATTATTGTTATCATTATTATTTAATGCACAGCAAGGATCGCATTTCAAACCAGCACTCTGAACAAGTAGCAATGTGGTATGACACTTAAAGTGGGAAAGGGACCAGATGTGAGAATTCTTCCTTTTAGAGGAAGAATTTTTTTAGATGAGGACATTTGCCTCCATGGTATTGGATCAGTAGTCAGGAGACCTGTTTTCTGCTCCCGAATCAGGACTGATTTGCTGTGTGACTAAGTAACACTTAATCTTTCTTTTCAGTTCAGCAACAGTCTGTGAAATGATGATAAGATTTTGATACCTTTGATATCCTCTGCTTTAAAGCCTTGTGTACAGTTTGTATAAGGTAGCGTTATTTACTCTTAAAAGGCTTTCAGTGATTGCTCATAAGCCACTTTGGTTGAAATCACTGGAAAGTGGAGTAGCTTAAAATGTCTTTATATGAGACTGAGAATTTGTTCCTTGTATCTGAAAGACTATCTAGAAGGAACTTGAGACCAAATCCAGGTTATGTCATATAGAAAGCAGTTGTCTTTGGTTTAAAAAAAAAAAAAAAAAAGCTTTTTTTTTTTTTTTTTAATCTGGATAATCATTAAGAATAGGAAAGAACAAAACCTAGCCATACATTATACTTCCTAATGTTAATGAGGAGATGATATTTACTCCATCTAAAAAGGTATTGCTGGCTAATTACACAATTAAAATTTTGTCTTGGCATTATTTGAGCTCGTACAACAAATCTAACCTTGCTTTATATAGGACTATCTGACCTTGCTTTGTATAGGACTTTAAACCGGATTACTATGAAGTAGAGAGAAACTAATTAAAAGATGGCAGGTTTCCAGTTTCCAGTTGATGACCTGCTGCTGCTGCTGCTGCTTGTTGCAGTCCCTAGGGTGAGTGGAGCAATCCGATACTCCACTACGGGATGTACAGAATGTTCTGTGGTGTTCAAGTCAGACGTTCTATGGAAACTTAGCAGGATCCTGCATCCTCAGTACTTTTCATGTGCTCTAGCAGGGGAGAGCTGCCAGAAAGCCAAACCAAACATTTTTATGGGTTTCCTCAGGCCTACCTCCACATCTTGTTGAAAAATTAAAGCACACAATCATGGGTGGGTCTGTTGAAGTAAGCAGGCACTAGTATTCTAGGTTTTCAAGGTTGTTTTCAGTATGTGGATCTAATCAATTGAGGAAGAACACATCTAAAACACTTCTGAAATTTCATATGAAAAACCCCAGCCCAGGGGATGTTTCTAAATGGTGTTCAGCGACTGCAACAAGAAACTAGAAATGCTAGAGATTTTGCTAGAAGTGTTAGTGTAATAGAAACTTAACAGTAAAACTAAAGTTTTACTGATGAAAAAATTTCATGTGAAAAGGTCCAGTAACAACCTTTTGTTCCCTGTTTCCCTCCCACTGTTTGAATCCATAATATACTTAGAACAATGTCAGATTTTTCGTACTCATGGTTAGATAGGAGCATAAATCCTATGACTTGAGTGTTATCTGTGATTGCTTGGAGTTCAGTGCAGGTTAGCCACCTTTTTGCACAAAGTTTCTGATTAAGTTTTCAGTCCACACTCTGCTCTGCTGTGGCTATATATTTATCATTTGTAGACCAGCTAGCTGCAGCTTGCACACACATCCTCAAACAAGTTTTAAATCTTGGCTGCCACATAGACATGTCTTTAACCCTTGCATGAGCATGTCAAGCATTGCCAACATGCCGAGCAGTAAGCTTCTCTGATGCAATTTAATTGCATTCCTTCTGCGTCCTCATCTTTGATCAGGAAAGATCATGCTGGTTGGGTAGGAAGTTAGTCCATGTTGTATATTTAGTTCATGTTATAGAAATTAGACCTCAACATTTCAAGACCTGTGCATACCTAAGCACAATTAAAGGGATTTTATTTCTATACCCTTTTAAGAGATTAAACAGTAGATGCCAATTGTGCAAAATGTTTTCTAGTACAAACTCTGCAGGAGCCAAAAAATACAAGGCATCTTCAGCCAGAGACATTGCCAAGTGCAAGCATTTAAAATAAAGCTGTAATGTGATTGGGTTGCATGGCACCATTTAATCTGAGGACAAATTTGCAGAATTTCCTGGCTAAAAGCCCTTGAGCTACATAGTTCTGCATGACACAAATTTCTGAAATTGATCCATGCTGGGAAATTAAACCCTGTTATTTTGGGAGGTGAATGAGTAGGGAAGATTCCTATTGCCTTTGTACCTAAATACATTTTGTACTTAAATTTTACATGGCTCCCCAACATTTTTGATGAAACTTACCATTTACATACTTACCGTCGCATACTGTACTTTCCAAATTCTTATCCTTTTTGATTTTTGAATTGTGAATGTCCCTAAATGATATGAATCATAACTGCAATTAACTTGCATATATTAGTTCAAGAAGGGTATCAAACCTCAAAACTTATATAGTAGAAAATCAGAGAGGGGAATAAACTAATTTCTATTTTGTTTGTGCATTGATAGGAGGGGAGACAGATCAATCTTGTTCTAAAGTCAGACTCCTTCAAATATGCGCTGAGCTCTACCCATGTGAATAATTTAGAGCCCTCAGTTCACAACTACCTAGAGGCTCCTGGAACTGTTAAAGTCTCATTTTATTCCTTCAAAGTGGAAAAAGGAGCCTGGCCCAAATTAAGCTCAGTGTGCTGTTCCCAAAGCATACCAAGCTTTATGGGACTTCAAGCACAGTATTTCAAATTCTTAATTCTGAAGTATAGGGAAAAGCAATCGCCACTATATTATGCCTCTTTTTCTAAACAATCCAGTATGTTTTCTTTTTGTGTAAATGTGATGCAGCTGTTTCTAGTGCCATATTTACAGTAAATATCCTTTTTGGTAAACTAAGGTCTTATTGAGGCAGTGCATTAATAATGTGTTAAAAGATTTAATCTGCTTTTTGAACAGCTACTAAGCATGCATTTTTTGAATGAATGAATGATCTGAGCATGTAGAACAAAATCCTAGCAATGCAAAGGATCAGAAATGAGCTGATATTTGTATTTTTAACTCACTGTTTATGAAAGAAAGAAAGAATTGTTAGTCTTGAAGGAAGTCTGACTTTTCCTGAATTTAGCAAAATAAGGTCTAAGGGCCATTCTCTGATGAATTCCTTCAGGGGTTCAAATGAAAATATGGAACTTTAGGTCAGAATGTATTGCTTAAATTTAAAGAATTAATTAGACACAGAAAAAATGTTAAGATGGCACAGCCCAAGTATAGAATAAGAATTACTTTATTCCTTTCTTCAACAGTGTTAAGAATTGACTTGCGTTATGTTTTCTCACATTGAAGCAATCTGTTTTAAATATCATTTTACTCTGGTTATTTTTTTCTGCATCTTTTTGGTAAAACAATATTCCTCAGTAAATAGTCTGTTTTCTTCTAAAAGATTTCCTGCGTATATCCCATCATGCAGACATGAGTAAACTATTGGAACAAAATGCTTATCTAGAACTATTTTGTAAGCCTGCTTAACCATAGTTATATTCATTTATATGACATAAATTTACTGTAGAATGCTGTTCATCAGAGGACCTTAAGTAGAAAACTAATGTTAGCTTTTAAGGAACCTTAGAAACCTTTTAAGTATCCCCAAAGCCTATGTATACATAAAAGTTGACAACTTTGTTCAATACTTTTTCAGTTGTACCATTATGATTCTTTAATGTTGATTTCATCTTCATTTCAGACTAGTCAAGCATGATTTTAGACAGCTTGAGTTTTGGCCCTCAAATTTGAATACCTGACAAGAATTCATTTTGCCAGGCTGAAATTACTAACAGGTAATGGACTTTAAGCTGGGTCAGAAGGGGACACGGTATCCTTTGCTGTGAAGGGTTTCATAGTTATCCAGTAGGGAATGGTCAACCTGTTCATTCCTCTGCTCCTGTCTCTAATTTGCAGAAGACCTCAGTCACAAAGAAAAAGTTGCTTTTGTAATGTAGTTTGTTTCCTCAGAGAGCTAATGGGCCTCTAGAAACAAAAATTATGTCCAGATGGGCATTTATCCTTCCAAGTGGATTCATCAGACAGAAACATAGGAATGGAATTGTACTCCTGCATTATCTATTCAAATAGTTTGATATAGATACCATATATTTTCACAGTTGGTTATTTATTTATTTATTTATTTATTTTCTGAAGAGCAGTTGTTTTTTGTGCCTCAACTGTGAAAAAGAACTTCCATCAGAAGGTTACTCTGCTAATGGCGAGACACTATCTTTCAGTTTCCAGTTGCAAGTAGTATATGGCCACTGCTTGCTGGATTATTATTGTGCCAGTATTATCTGTAAATATAAATATAAATATGTATTCTGCTTTAAATGTGTATGTATTATGCTTATAAATATGTATTCTGCTTTCCTGATATTTACTTTCCCACCTTAAATTAATTGTAATTAATTATACTAATTAATAATATATTTTAAAATTAATTAATTATAATTAACAACAGATAAACTCAGTTTCTTCTCATATGATAAATTCTTCTGGCTATCCCAGTTTTCCATCTCTACACCTTTTCTAGTGCTAAATTCATTGCTCTTGAATACAAGCTGTACTGCCAATGAGGTCTCTCAAAGTTACATAGTAAGAATTTACTGTTCTTCCTCTAGTGTTGCCTTAAAATAGCATCGCTTTGGTAGCTTGTATTGCTCCCGCAATCATCTGATATTTCCAGAGCAGACCTTACTGAATCTTTTCAAAATGAGTTCTTAGACTTCAATACAAACTTTGTAACTCTCATCACTGAATGTGATGACATTCAGTGAATCATTTCAGTTCACAAATACCCAGTCCTCTAATGTATGGCTCTTATCTTTGTGTTGGCTGCAGATTTTAATAGCATACTTCTGTGTTCTAGAGCCATGGCATTAATCAAAAAATTAAATAAAATCAATTTAAGTAGCAAACCTTGTGAAACTGTTAGTAATCCCACTTCCATCCTGACTTTCTCTCATTCAATTTTAGACACTACTTTTTCTATTTTTATGTGTTGTGCTTCATGCTAACATATGCTTTATATGTTATATGAAGGCACTATATAACTGTTTATATGTTTATATGAAGGCACTTTACAACTGGCCTGAGAAGAGAATCTAGATCTGCATTATTCTCCCTGACAAGTGTTTAGCCAATAACTGAAAAGTCCATTCAGACTTTTTATTTTAATTTCTTTTCAGTCTAAACAGACTTTGTCTTTTAATTATGCCTTATCTAAGCAGTCTCTTAGTTTTTATATTACCTACAGTAGCAGAGTTGAGGGCAGAATTCATGTTTGGCTGGTTTGGGTTTTGGAATGAGGATTTAATTGTTTTGCCCATAAATTATTTGGGTTTTGTATTTTCAAAAATACTTGTTTATTTAGCATATCAAATGAGGAAACATTCTAAACACATCTAATTATAAATTATGCTGACTCTCAATAATGTAGCAATGCTTTACATTTTGTTTTATATTTTGTTGGATAGCATAACACTCAGCTAAACTGCATGACTGAAATTACCTTGTTCTATACTGTCAGATCAGACAAGCCCAGAATAAATCATGTTTTCTTTACTATGAATGTATTTGTGTGCATGTGTGTTTCATTGTTAAGAATGTGAGGTCACAAATTGCTATTTCTTTTAAGGCAGAAGTCCATCAGGATCTTCATGAATGGTTGTTTCATGAAGTAAGTTCCCCCCCTCTACCACAAAACTTGGAATATTGGTTCTGTCACATCTATAATAAGTTTATTTTCTTTTAATATTTGTATGTGCCAGAGTGTACAAACAGCTAGTTGCCTTTAATGGCAGGTCTCTTATCCTGCACCACACTGAGAAAACATTGAAATGGGGTGCAGGACCTGAATACAAAACATTCTTATTAGATCATTCTTCAGCTCTGGAATCCAGCACAGTGAGTGCTGGATTACTCTCTTTATTTGTACCTCAGGCAGATCAGACTATACAAAAAGCACTTTTTTTGGCCTCATCTAAAACCAGTTATAATGTCAGAGAGAGTTCCACAGTGGAATTCAATCTACAACCAAGTTACACTTCATATGGGTCAATGTTCTCAATCCTTCAATCACATAAACCAGCCAATGGATACTCTCACTGCCACAAATAATATTTCCCACCAGATCAATGAGTCTTTCAGGCTCTTGGTATTTCTGCTCACAGTTCTAAATGCACATTAGCATTTGGATTGAGGCAGCTAGATCTGAGCAGGCTCCAGGGCCCATTAAACTTCATCATCTTGAAATTCACAAATTCACTGGCATCGTTGTTAAAAAAAAAAAAAAAAAAAAAGAAACAAACGAAAAAAACCACAACCCACACACTTAAAAAATGAAGCACACATTCCACATGCACTTAGTATAACTTTCATCACTATGAATATTTCCATATTCCAAAAATGTGAATTTATATTTGATCTGCACTTTATGAAAGAAACTATTATCTAAACTTTCCATTTTGCTTGAGTAAGTTTAATCTGTAACTTCTCAGAAGATTAATTACAAAAAGAGAAACAATAATGACAAATGGAAGGTTCTGTTCATCTAGATTCATTTAAAAATAAACAAAATTATAAGCCTGGCCAGTTACACATTAGTCTGAACAGGCACTAGAGGACACACAAAAATCCCCTTTTCTGGATGGTGTGGGTGTGGGTATGGTTAACCTTGGTATACCTAAGAAATTGTAGCTAAGACCAATAGACAAAGCTGAAGACTTAAATAACTGATTCACTTTTTAGAACAGCTGTGTATCATATACACAGGATTTGTAGCTCTTCAAAGATATTTTACCCTTCACACAACTGATTTGGAGTTTTAAAATGAGATTACAACACTTTTGTCTCCAAAAAAAGCTGTGTCTTTTTTTTATTATAATCAGGTTTAATTTGAACATTACTGACTGAAACTTAAGAGGAGATGATTTTGGGGGGTGTGATTTCCATGGATTTAGTTGCAAAGCACTTAGGTATGATTTATTCATATTATTAGTAATAATTATAATAATGTTTTTACTTGCATCCTTATATTCTACACTCACTTGGAAATCTGGGGTCAGTTCTGGTCACTTTGTTAACTTTTTCCCTTGAAAACTGATTCTTAATTCTGACTCTTTGTTTTGGTTTCTTAACCTGTTTCTAATTCATGGCGGTATTTTACATCTCACCTCAATTTAGTTACTTTTTTTTTTTTTTTTTTTTTTTCCTTAGTACAACAAGGCAAATGTCACTTTAGAAAAAAGAAATTGTGAAAGACTCTTAAAGGAAGGAACCTTATCAAGAACTTCAATCTTTTTTTTTTTTTTTTTTTTTTTTTTTTTTTAATGCTTTTAAAGGAAACGAACTAATATTAAAACATTTACAAGATACATATAGAAAATAATGAATAATGAAAATATTAATATTGTTCTTCTGTTTTGGAAACATAGCTATAATAGCTTTGAAATAGCATGTGAAAGCCTGAAGGTGAAACAGAAAATGAATCTGACTAATTCTGGGAGCCCAGCCAACCACTGATTGCAAAGAGTTTAGATCTAAAGGGGAGTAAGGTGCTGAGTGGACACACTAAACATACTGATTAGAAAAGGAAAGAATTAATAAATACAGAACATTCATAAAAGGAACCTTCAAGGCAACAGATAGTGAAAAAAGGAAAGTTCTTGGCCCAGCAGAATTCCTGGTCATTTACAAGTTCCAAAAAGTGAATAGATATCATACAGAAAATATAAAATAAAATAAAATAAAATAAAATAAAATAAAATAAAATAAAATAAAATAAAATAAAATAAAATAAAATAAAATAGCAACATGACTTCTAAAGCATTCTAGGTCTTTGTAATATTCACAATATTCTGATTTATAAATGAGGAGGATGAAAGACATATTAAGTATAGTTTGACATCTGACCAAAGATATAGCACTTTTGAATGTCAACTGATATTCTTGGATGCAAAAAAGAAATCTGAATTGGATTTCCTATGGCACAGGAACCTGGAACAACATGAAAGTCAAAGTTTTGGAACAGTAGTCAATCTTGAGATAGAAAGTGACATCAGTCTACATGAAGTAGCACAAAGAAAGCAAAAGGAAAAGTAGGAGGGAGCCATTTTGCATTCATACTCCCAACAGGTACAGTTACTTTGACAAGATGAAGGAGAATGAGACAAAACAGAGGCTAAATGAAGCCGTCAGCCCATTTATTGACAATGAGCCAAATCCTGAAGGTGACTCATTATGAAGACGTAAACAATTCTGGTCAGTGACTCAGTGGTGAGGAAGCTTGGCTAAGACATCTGTAGTCCATATAAAGAAAACAGGATGATGAGATTTCTCTGGGGTATGGTAAGATAAACTATGGGACAATAATATTGCACGTGCCTATGATAGCCTGTAGAAAGCTGGGAAATTCTTACCCTTTATAGCTCATGGAGGAATGTACATATCACCAACAAAGGAAGCTTTGATTGGCATTTGCCTGGGAATCTGAGAGGAGAGTTGGAAATGGATATAGTGTGAATCTTCTGAGAGTCTGTGGAGGAAGGAAGAGGGTGGGTGATGGATATCATGATGGGAGTGAATACTGCAATGCAGAGAATATTGCACAGTTAGGGCAGTTAATTTGGTAAGGATTAGAAACTACCATCTGTGTAGAAAGTCCATTTTCCTTTCAATTTAAAAACTGGCAGCATGTGTCCAGGAGGATCTCAGCAAAGCAAAAGATAGAAAAAACAGATTTTTCTAGCAGTTATGTTTTATGGGTTATGGGAATGATTTTAAATAAAAGGTGGAGATTATGCATACTTATAATGTAGAAACATGGTGGACAAGAACACTGTCACTAACAAAACTTAGGGTCAAAAATGGAAACTTCATAGAATGATTAGAGTAGCTAGAAAGTGATCATACTGTGCATTGTTTTAGTCTGCAAGAAAAGAGAAAGCTGCGGATGAGTATTTTTAGACTGGCTGTAACCTTTATGAAATGCATGGAAGTGAATCTCTTCTGTTTATGATGTAGTAATGAAATACTAGGGATCAGTGACAGCAGGCAAAACTGTCAGTGGGTTCTTGCCATTATTTGTGACCCAGGAAACAAGACTCCCTTTTGATAGATACTATAGAAATATACAACGAATCAAAGATCCTTGAAGCATTCTGTGTGAATGCCCACTGGTGAATACAACTAAGTCAGAGTTTAGCAACTCTGTTAGGATTAACAAATATGTAACATGAAAAATATTCTGCATTAGAGAGAATTACTTTGCAGAACTTATTACTTTTACTAATTACTAACTACTTTTACAGAACTAGGTATCAATTTTTGAATAATTTTACTCTCAGTTGCTATTCCTTGGTTCTGTGGGCTTTTATTTTTGTTCTCTCCCTAGCTGTCTTTTTTCTACGTAAACATTTCTTCACCTTCATCTACTCTCATTTTTTAGAAGGTACCTTATGCTGTTCTTATTCTACTGTAACTCTATCTGATGCTATGTTGTAGACATTGCTTCTGCAGGAGTGGGGTTCAGGTGCTGTGGCTACTGTTGAGGGAAATGTGTGCGTGGCTCATTCCCACACCTGTTTCCTCCCTGTGTTTCACTTCCAGGGAGGTTCTCAGGGAGTCTGTGTCATGTAGGAGCCTGGGTCAAATGATTTTTCTGTAAAACAGACCTCTTTATCTTCTTTTTTATACACACGAGAAATATAGAGTATATTGTTAAGAAGTCATTATTGGAATAAAATAGAATTAGACTTCTAGACTTTTCTGCTGGGAAGAGAGCTAGTCCTCAGATATCCCCTTGTCATGACCAGTTTTTTGTTCATTTGTTTGTTTGTTATTTTCATTGAAATTGGAATATTGTACAGTTTCTAGTGTATTGTTAGGTAAAAGTTAAAGCTGCATATGATGCAGAGAATTCCTCTCAAGAGATCAGGAAATGTTACCTTCTTGGCTGCTGCAATGAAACCTGAAACTTGTGTTTTGGAGTTGTATTTTGCAGACTTCAATCTTGTTTGATACTTGGAAAATATATCAATTTCTCAACTAAATGCTGGGCTTTTGCAGCATTTTCTCTTAACGGTCTCCTGTTAAAACTAATAAGGAGAGAATAAGTTCCTGCTCATCATGAATAAATGTACCACAGTTTGGTTCTTAATGAACATGTAGCTACGCACTCGCAATGCTTCCCAGTTGCTGACAAAGACCTGACTGAGCTGGCTAAGCCAGGCAAAGAAGCAAAGAACTTAAATTCTCAAGAGCCTGAATCATGGAACATAACTTTAAAGGAAAACATTGATTGGGGATTTTGAAGCAGGCAGAGAGGTTTTAACCACTGTTGCTTCAAAATATGCTGTTGTATATTCTCTTTTTGCTCTTATAAAGTTTGACATTCTAAATAAGTTAAAATAAAGCCTTAATACAAATCTAGTTTTAGAATTCCCATCAATGCTGCAGAGTAATGATAACATTCAATCTACCTTCACTCAGATTTCATAACTGTCTTGTTTGTTGTTGTTGTTGGCAGTTAAACATTTGGGACAAAACTAACATGATTAGTTAAGTACAGCCTTAAGTTTTCATCCTGAGAACATCTGAAGCTGTCTATTCAGTAAGAAGCAGCCTAAAATGGAAGTTGCTCTAAGCTGCACAGAGCAAAGTAGCAAAACATCTGACAGGGTTGTGATAGCTTCAGAGGGTTTTCTTCTCAAGTTCATCCAGCTGGAAATCTGCATTGTACCTCCTGCAAAACACAACAAAGTAATGAATGCCCCTTTTTCTATTTTGAGCCAAATAAGAATCCATTGATTTGAAGAGATAATATTCATGTAAAGTGCAAATTTTAGAATTCCAGGTCAAAGAATTTGATAACTGAGGAGAGATCTGTTAAGAGATTCAGGAGTTGTACTAAAGGAGAAAAAGGTGGCTCATTAAAAATAAGAAACTGCTTTGATTCTATGAGATATAACCTTGGTGGTTTGAACTGGTTCTAAATGATGTTCCTGTCTTCTTATTTGTGGGAACCAAACAGTTATTTATCTGCTGAGCAAGCTCACATTTTTGAAAATCCAGGGTAAGAGGCTCCAAAGTATCTCAGTGACTTTGCTGAGCCATTAGACAGGCTCCCCAGGTTTGAGGCATTTTTAAAAAATGAGAATAAATGTCTATGTTACCTAATCACTCCTGAAAACCTTACATCAAACACACATCTGCCTATCTATAAAGCAAGTGATGTTCTGTTCTCATATACAATAGCATGATGATAAACACACCAGATATGGTGTTCATATGAGTCATCAAGACAGTTCCTCAGGGGACCCAGACCATGAATATCCTTGAATAAGCCAAATTAGGTAGCAGTGAGGGACGACCCTGCAACCCAGTCTGTTGCTATGTTTCAAACAATCCAGTCTGTTTCTATGCTTCAAGAGCATACTTCTTGTTAATAGCCTGGGCCAGCTACATATTTCACAGTTAGCATCACAGAGGAAGTGTGGTTACTAAGCGGATGTTACTCTCTCTGTCCCTCTTGGGTAGTTAAAAAAGAAAATTAAATTTCATGTTGTTAACCCCCAAATTTTAATGTCTGCCCTTAGCAGAGATTTAGACACAGTAGACTCAAAAATAAGAAATCGTGAACAGATTGTTATAAATGAGCCATCCTAAGATTTCAGCTATGATACCTTTATCCACAGCATATTCTAAGGTAACGTCTCCTATGCAAACTGTAGTTAATATGCAACTTGCTTTTAGGACAAAATTGTAATATCATCAATGCTCTTGTCACTAAGTATGTTCTCAATTGGTCTAACTGGACAACTCTGCTCAGTTTTCAGAACTGTATCAGAGATTTATCAGTTTAGAGACTTTGGGATGCTTTAAATCCTTTTTGACAAGGAAACTTAGTTTTCTGAGATCATATCTCTCCCAGATCATGCAAGCTTTATCTTTTTTTGTTTTGTTTGTTTTTTCTTTCTTTCTTTTCTTTTTTTCTTTCTTTCTTTTTTTTTTTTTTTTTTTTTTTTTTTTTTCCTGATGATCCGCTTTGTATTGTATTTATCTATTTACATCATTTGTAAGGCCATATTTTAAAGAATAAAATTAAATAGCAATCTTCATTTCCCTCTTTCCTGGCCCTGAATGCCTGATTTCTCAACCTCAGTTCTGTTCCAACCTATTTTTGTATCTCTTTGCATACTTTGATGATATATTACTTTTGAGATAATATGAAAATGGACAGTTTAATTGTATCCACTGTTGTGGATCATAGGTGTTTTCCTTTCCTTTCCTTTCCTTTCCTTTCCTTTCCTTTCCTTTCCTTTCCTTTCCTTTCCTTTCCTTTCCTTTCCTTTCCTTTCCTTTCCTTTCCTTTCCTTTCCTTTCCTTTCCTTTCCTTTCCTTTCCTTTCCTTTCCTTTCCTTTCCTTTCCTTTCCTTTCCTTTCCTTTCCTTTCCTTTCCTCTCTGTTTTGCTTTTAGAGGGGTTTTGAGTGTGTTTTTGAGCAGCAATTACTTGAGTTGCTGTGCTTCTGCCACATATTGGACTTTACATCTCTAGGCAGACACCTGTTGTTTTCACAATAGCCACTTTTATGTTCTTTGAAGTTGTGACAGGTGTTGCAATACATAGGGCTTTTTTATATCATGTTGACTTACTTCTTATTAAAGCCAGAAAATAGCTTTTTTCAATTACTTGTTTTGCTTTAAAAGACCTCCTCTTCCCATGGTACAAAGGAAATGGATATATTTTGGGGTTCATATGTTAAAATTAAGGACAAACCAGGTCTAATACAAACACAGAAGCAATGACCCTTACCTTTCCCGTGGTTTATTTTTTAACTGAGTTGTTATCCCACTGGAACATGAAAAGGGTGTCACTGCCTCTTGGCTGAGAACACTAGTGGGCAACAGCTTTTGGGTTAGTAAATATTTTCAGTTCCTTTTGCACTGTACAGTTCCTTCAAATATCACAGCTTTTACAAAGACCCCTTGGTTAGTTTGCTGAGCTCAAGCTCAGCAATCTTGTTCCAAACACAAGTTGACAGATGTTGGTCTGCCTGTTGACTTTCCAGTATTATGAATTAATTAGATTTCTGTGATAAGCATTTGGAATAATTTCAGAATAATTTGTAGTGTAATTGCTTGTTTTGCAACTGCAGTTTATGTGGAGCAAAGTTCTAATTTAGCAAAGTAATTCAGCATACGCTTTAATCTAAGCTTTTGTTTTACTTTACACACTCAGAAAATGCTTGAAAATATATTTAGGTACTTTACTGAGCTGGTGGCCTTTGGTCAGTATTTCAGCTGGTGAATTGTCAGTATTAAAAGTAAAAACAGTGTAGTTTGCTTTGGTACTACAAAAACTGTCAGTAAAGCAGTTGGTGTTCATTGCTCCATTTACCTCTTCCAC
This sequence comes from Aythya fuligula, assembly GCF_009819795.1. NCBI lineage: Eukaryota > Metazoa > Chordata > Aves > Anseriformes > Anatidae > Aythya > Aythya fuligula. The sequence goes on along the minus strand of NC_045560.1, from coordinate 30,937,888 downwards.
TTCATTCTGTGGCATATATTATAAATGAGGAAGGATATCAGGATTTAAAAGAAAAACTGGCCTCTTGACCTTATTTCTTTTACCGTGAAGACTGGATGCGACTGTGTATCTTTAAAAATAAACTCACTGGATTTTTTTTCAAAACTGTAATGTGCTCACTGATACTCAATTTTGAACAATTTCATATTGTTCACTTTTAAGGCTATTTGTACTGCTATATAAGTTTTCTTTTTTAAATTTGTATGACAAATTTAGAAAGACATCATTACTTTCTGCAATTTGATTTCTAAGCAGCATTCTGCGTACAAAAGACCCGTTTCATGAACTAGTTGGTAGACTCTTAGCTAATATGTTTGAAGTGTGACTGTGCTCAAGCCAATACATCCTACCTCTCATCTAAATGTGGTTGTGTAGCCTCTGTGATGGAGTTGGATTGCAGCAGACTGGGACCAGAGACACAGAGGAACTGAGGGAACTGCCTGCACCTGTCTTCACAGGCATATCTACAGTCTCACTGGATATAATTCACCTCACAGGGTTGGAAAAGAGCCCATACATTTTTCAAATCCCACTGGAGCCTTACATCAAGGACTTAGTGATAGAGAGGTCTCTTGATAACTATATATTCAGTGTTGAATTTTACTCTTTTTGTGAATGCATATATATGTGGGTACATGTTGTTCCGAGGTGCTATTCATAGGTAAACCATTCCTCTGAGAGTTAAAGCTATTACAATATTAACCAACTGAGAAAAAAAAAATAGATGCTATTCAAACAGATGTATCTTTCTTCAGTAATGCCTGCTACGTTTCAATGTATTCAAGCACAAAGTGTTTTCTGCACTAAGTAATATAGAACAATCATAGAAGAAGTTGATATAAACATATATAAAGAAATAATCCACCTAGTATATTATTCCAATCCACACTGTGGACATTAAATGTCTAGAAATTCTGTAAGAGTATCTGGTGTTTCTCCAGGAGGGAAACATGTCAGAACTAGCATCTCTGTGGAAACTGCTGTGGGCTTAGAAATGGGCACAGCTAGGAAAATCTAATTGCCTCAGAATAATCACTTTGGCCTCCTGAACATTTAAACTGTAAAGTTATTAATGCAAAGGTGTAGGTTTCTTTTTTTTTTTTTTTTAATTTTTATATTTATTTATTTATTTTTCTCTGTAAAATGGTAAAACAGCTATGTTGCTGAAGCACTTTGATTTCAGCATTGGGGTACTGCATTATATTTACAGCCTCATATGATATGACAAAAACAATATTTTATGATGTAAAGATAGTAAAAGGTTCTCTTCTTAACACTCTACAAACATTGTCATCTTGGTGGTATTTGAGGCAGATTATTTTATTTATTTAATTAATTAAAATTTGATTTATGTGGTTTTGGGCCCCCAAGTTTCTTTAGAAAAACTTGTATTTTAGGGTCATGAAGGAAATGTTATTTGTAGAGATAATTTTGAACTTAATCCTGTGAGGTGCTGAGCAATTGTAAAATCTGTTAAAATACTAGGCTAGCATTCATTATGTCAGCTTTCCTGATGCACTAAACTTTTAACAGGTATTATTTTTAACTGTAGCTTCTTGTGACTCTCTGAATTTCTCCTGTGTTGCAACCTGTCATTTCATAGCCTGGCCAGCTTGTAGAGCACACAGAGTTATTTCACCCATGCTTGGAGTCACTCTTATGTACCTAGGAAGTAAACCTTCTCAGAAAAACACCCAGGTGTACCTTTAGCCTTGTTAGCATTGAAAGCCAATCTATTCAAATGCAGGGGTGTGTTACTAACCTGGGGCAGGTATTACTTGTACTGGGAACTGAAAGCACAACCATTTTAGGTGTGTAATGGCTTTTGCTGTCATAAGAAATGGTTCTGCCATTAGGAGCATCTGTTATTAACTACTTTTAACTACTATTTATCTACTTCTCATTACTGGCAGGAGAAACAGTTTTACTTACCTATAGTCTTCATATGAGTAGAACTGCAAAAACAATCATTTGCAACTGGAAACAGAGTCTTCCTTTTGGAGAGTTAAATGGGGAAAAAAAAAGTAATAAAAAATCTTCAGCAGTATTATGTACTGTTTTCTTTAAAAGAAAATATTAAATGAAAGCAGAAATCTTGTCCATACCCCAAAACAGTAGCTAGAAATTATCAGCTGCTGCTATACACATCCCGTAATGTTTGTGAAACAAAGTAAGACCTTCTGGTTTACAGAGTATGATAAGTATAAGTTACCTTTCCATTAAAAAATATATATTTCTATCTCTCTCTCTCTTTAATTGGTGCCAAGATTATGCTTATTAACAGGAGAAATGGAGAGGGTATGAAGGTATAGAGAAGTATTTTCATACTGTTTTCATTTTCTAATACAATGCCCTTAGAAAAAAAAGGCAGAGGATGACATCATAAATTTGGAATTCCAAGGTCACAAACAGGAATTCAGACAACAAATGGGAGGGTTTAGGAATGCACATTGTAAAAATAAATCTATCAAATTTAAAAAGAAAAAAACAGTGGTATGGAATTGTGGTATTTCCAAATTGGTGTTTGTATTGTAAATACATCCCTTTCCTTAAAATATTTCTTGATATATTTTCTATTTTATTATATTCAATCTTGTGAATACAAATATTAAGAGGTTTTATATGTCTCTCTCTCTCTCTTTTTTATTTTATTTTATTTTATTTTATTTTATTTTATTTTATTTTATTTTATTTTATTTTATTTTATTTATTTATTTATTTATTTTTTCCCCCTACCACTGCAGTTTTAATCTTGTTATTTATCACTCCACAGGAATATTTAATTCAGTTTTGAAGATTTGAAGTTTCCTATGATACTTTAGAATTTTCTGCATCTCTGTAGGTAGCAGCCAGGGACATATATGTTGCAGTGATAAAACTTAATTGAAAACTACATAACAGGAAGTTTTTAGGATGGAATTTTGAAACCCTTTTCTGGAAGGGATATTAGTACCTTTATATATTTATTATTATTTTTCCCTTTGTACCTGGGGTTTTGGCATTAGGATGACCTAAACAAGAACTGGAACTGCAGCTTCCTTAATGAGATTTTTCAACCTTATTTTTTGTATTAGATTGCCCAGACTAAAATAATAAAAATCTACTGTACAGTATAAACTATGTCCTGTTGTTAAAAATTTGACTTTTGCTTTGTAGGCTACCGTACCTATTTGTTCCTGTTTCCTTAATATTGTTTTCTCCAGATGTTGGAAGTTAAAACACCCTTGTTATTTTTTCCAGTGTCACTCTTGTTACTTTCCATAGGCAACATTCACCAAAGCCAGGCAGTGGAGGAAATAACAGATGTGTTAGCCTCAAATTATGGGCATAAAAATAACCTTAATAAAATAGGTATTAAGTGACAGCACTTTACAAAAATCCAGGTCTAATTTACTCTAGCCTAGAAAGCAATAATTTAAGGGGACCTCAGACATGCATCCATGGACTCCAGATAGTTTGCAGCAGAGCGACAGTAGCTTGGATGATGACAATCCCAGCTTGCTGTCGGCAGCACATTCCAGGAGAGGCTGTCAGGGTGTGTTTGCGCTAGCCACTTTTCTGCCTGCAAAGCTATTGTTCACTCATAATTAATATACCAATATAGACCCACTAATTCTGCCAGAGAAGCCCTCCCTCCTCCTTAATAGTAATAATAGTAGTAATAATAATACCACTAATAAAAAAATCAGCCACATTTTGCCTTTGAATGCAGACAAAATTGTCACCCTGGGTTTACTCTCCTTTTACCAGGCCTTTGGTTCCTGCTGTTCACAGAAAGCTGCAGATGGCTGCCTCAGCAGGAAGCCCTTCCCCCTTCCTTAATGGAACTCGTGGGAATGCGGGGATCCTGGAACCAAAGCCCTCCTTCCCTTCCAAACCTCCTCTCCAAACCCCTACTGAGTAAAAGGAAAAAATCCCCACATCCCTGGAAACATTTTTGCCAGCCTGTTTTTCAGTAAAAACTTAAATTAACCACTTCACTCCTGATTATAATAAAGATTTGTTATTGAAGCAGCTTCTCTTTAATGTACTGAATCATTTCCACCCGCTTATTGAAGTCATCCATTTGGGTTGAATTATAGCGTCCCACTTCCATTATGTAATAATTTCAAATAAATGAAAACAGGTTTGAATGCTCCAACAATTAGCAAAGTTTTAGCACGTTCCCCTTCCCCCCATTAGTTCCCAGCTCTCCATTACACCCTTCTGAAAAAATGAGATTAAAAAAGTCAGATTTTTGGCTAGGTCACATCCTAAGTTTTTGTGTCTTGTTAAAATCTTCCCCCAGATTTGCTCTAACACATCATATGGGTTAAGTTACGGCTTCCCTTTATATTTATTTTCAAGTGCAAAATAAAAACAGCTTAAGCATTGTGATTTGATATTAGGAATGAAAGAGTTAAATGCCTGAACAAAGCGCTCCATTTATAATTTTTGTTAGGAGTTCCACACTGAGCATTAGAGTGAGGTGTGTCTTATAAAGAGGGTGTTTATATTGGATTTGATATAGTTAAGAGATTCAGCTTACATATATAATAGTCTCCTCTAAGAAGAAGCATAAAATAGTATGAGTTCAGTGGGATTTGCCGATGTATAAAATATAGTATAAAAATTTAATCTTATAGACTAGTATCAAGCACAGAGGCATTCATCTCTTGCAAAATATCCACTGCATAAAAGGAAAGAAGAAAATTGGGCCAAATGTGTAGCTGTTATTTTCAGCAATAACCCTAAGACCTCCAGCATGCCCTGCATTTGCTATTCTGACTAAAGGTTACTCGTCTGAATCAAGGCAGTGGGATAGAGTCCATAGTTCAAATGAATTGGAATATGTTCCTCATCAGGAAAAAAATGCCCACTGCATTTGTGGTGCTTTCACTAATTCAAAGACCATTTGGATCAGGCCTGAAGTAAATTTTGAAATATTACAATGCAGAAAGATTAATAATAAACATTTCAGATACATACTTCTGCTATATGGAAGGTGGCTAGTGCCTATCACAAAGCCTTAAGTAATAACCTTGGGTTCAGAATTTGGATGTCTTCAGTAACTATGCTGTATAAATAAACAATAGCTGGATTACAGGAAGAATCTTTGGTTTAAAACTGTGAGCAGCCCAATTTAAAAGTGCCCAACAAGTCTGTTATTAAAGAAGGCTGTCCTTATAATTGAGAAAATTCCAGATAATTGAGAAAATGTCCAGATAATTGAGAAAATTCCAGGCAAGTGGGAAAGGGTGGAGAATGAACTGTCTGATATAGACAGATTTGTCTTCAGTTGCACCTTCAGTGTGGAACTGAGGTTTTAGTTTCCCCGTTGCCCCTAGAAAAAGTAAAGCCCCTTGAACAGGGACATTATAAATACTGCAGAAATAAGGAAAAAGAAAGCACACTAAAAAGAAGTCTTAAGTAGTAAGGACCATATGATGTACCCTGAAGGCCAGTGGGGATTAAAGCAATGGTTTCATTAGTTTTGGAGTAAGAACAGTTCAGGGAGGACTGTAGAGTGGAAAAAATAAATATACATCTGCACTTAAACTCTAGTCTAAAAAGAGGAACATATGGTAACCTCTGGGTGCCAGCTTTTCTTAATGAAGGTTGCAAAGCCTGTTACATTTGATATAAAGTCTGAATGAAGACATATAAATATTACACAGCTTCTTAGAACTGATGGTATCACACTCCAGGGTTGTTACTTTGAGTTCATTTACTGCCAATAGGGCCATGATTCAAAATACCATCAAAGGTTGAAAGTTTCTAAAACTGCATCTGTGTATGTAATTGTTAAGGAATCTTTAGAAGTACATATTAGGAATGAAAGGGCTTAATGGGAGGAATAGGCAGCTTTTGAAAGCAGTTGACACAGCTTCTGTCAGCTTGAAAAAAAAGATACAGTCCTGCAAAGCAAATGAGTGCTGTTTAGTGGCAGATATGAGGGCATTACTAGTAGGAAAACAGGAATGAATAGAATATCACTAAAAACAGAAGCACTAAAAGGGCAAACATTAATTTTTTTTTTTTTTTTTTTTTTTTTTTTTTTTTTTTTTTCCAAGGCAATAATCTACTCAATTATAAGAAATAAGTGGCAAGTGATGTCGTCATACAGTATTCTTGTCAAATGGTCAGCATTTGGGGTTCATGGTTTTAGAGACAGATTTATTGCCCAAGGTGAGGGGAAAGTTCTACAAAATACAGTCCATAAAAAAATATTTTTGTGCCTGATCTCACTCATTATGACTTTACTATACAGCAGAATGAGAAGTGATCATACTAGAGATACTTGAAACATGAAATGTGACCAAATGTTGCTTAAATATAATAGATAAAACATGAATTACATTTCAGGAAAGAAAAGTAGTTACCCTGGAAATACTTTAAATGTTTGCATGTGTAATGGTTCTCCAAGACCCAGCACACTAATGATGGGCCATTGCGCTGAGCTGAAAAGGAAATCCATTCCCATACACTACCCCTATCCAAGTCCATTAAGAAATAATGGTTGTAAGATGAAAGTCTTGTTAGGGTTTCAGTGAAAATGTTTGGCACACCAGGATGAAAAGTCAACAATCTGCTTTTAACGAGAGACACTGGAAAAACTTTGGTTAACATACCACTGAAAATATTAATTCTCCTTAATGGCAGGATGCAACACAGCTTTTTATAGTTTTTGATCCATGTCATAAATTTGGCCATGACAAAGGGATACTCCAGCTTTAGCTCACTGGCAGGAACATTAGCTGTTTCCCAACACTGAAAGGTTAGTCCCTTGGATTCTCTGTAATGCACCAAAGGGCCAAACTCTTTGCGTGGAAATAAAATGACATAGGCCAAAAAGTGAGAGAAAAAAAGAAGCATAGTTAGTGTGCAAATGTGTAGACAATTTAATTTAACAATTCAATGCAAAAAAACAAAACAACAACAACAACAACAAGGTTTTTTTTTTCATCTCTCTCATTGCTATGGGGTCAATACAACAGCATTAGAAACATTTATTTTAAGATGAAATGTGGAAAGATTATGATGTTCCAAATATAGATGTTCAATTTTTATCTCTTTCAGGTGGGAATGTCTAGTTGTGTGTGCTTTTTCTATGTGTAATTGTATATTATCATATAGTACAGAAGAGAAAGTGATTCTTTTATCTGTTCAATGCAATGAACTTTAGAATCCCTTCTGAATCAGAATCTCTTCTCTGAAACAATGCTCCATTTGTTCAGTGTATGAACACAGTTACCTCTTTAGTAAAGCTGATATAAAAACTTGATAATTTATTACTTCAATAGCAAAGGCACCTACTAGCTAATACCACCTTTGTGCCTGGTACAATACGATCTATTTCCTTTACAATAAATAGACATGAACAATAGAAATTATACACCAGAAAAAGAATTCTTGTTCAGGACAGCTTGCAAATAGAGCCTTGTTCCATATATGGTAAATCTTAAATATGAAATCTTACAAGTTTGGCAAACTGTGACTGATTTATGCAGAAAATAAATTTCTCCTCTAATGGCTTTGGCTATAGTAAAAATAAGTAACCTTTATGTATAATATTGACTTTGAAATCTCAAAACACTTTATAGAAATATCCTATCCTGAGCCCTATTTTATAAAGAAACAGGCAATCTAAGTTATCTAACAGCTAAATGGTTAGAATTAAACTGGAGATTCCATGGATCCCTGTACAGTGCTGTAATAACTTCACCATAGGCTTGTGAGCTTAAATGTGCTGCTTGATAGTTTTTGTTGTTGTTGTTGTTGTTTTTTTACTCATTTCCATATTCTTCCATATCCTTTTACTCAATTCCACATCTTTTAGTCATTCCTCATCATCAAACAAAATGATCACCTTCATTGATAAAAGTCAATCTGCTGAAAGGCAACACATATATGTAAAAAACTAAAACTTGACAGAAACTTTTTAGTAGTCAGTAGATTCTGTCTACCACGAGTCTCCAGCAGGAACATTATGTGAAATTCAGTGTAAGAGTAGTGAGGCACTGGAACAGGTTGCCCAGTTGTGGATGCTTCATCCCTGAAGGTGTTCAAGGCCAGAACGGATGGGGCCCTGATCTAGTTTGTGGCATCCCTGCCTATGGCAGAGGGGGTTGGAATTAGATGATCTTTAAGGTCCCTTCCAAACTGAGCCATTCTATGATTCTATGTTTCCCGTAACTGTCATTGGAAACTATAGGAACAATCCATGGAAAAGATTATACAATCCTAGTATTTTCAAATCTGTGAATAACTGTCATGAAACCAAAGGACATGTCATTGATTTACCCCCTTTTTTTTTTTTTTTTTTTTGCTAATTCTGACCTGGGGCTTGGAGCACCATCTAAGTGAGACATTTGTGAAGAGACTGTCATCTCCATGCATTAAAACTGCAGGGAATAAAACAAGCTATTGTTTTGTACTTGGTCCTGCAGTCTAATCTTGATTCTACCCATTACTTTTTAAAAAAAGCTAATTAATCATACTATGCTGGGAGGCTTCTTTGTGATTCTATCCTTAGGGTCAAAATACTCCCTTAATTCTTAAAGGAACATTGGCTGTTAAAGATAAAACTCTGTAATGTACTTAAGTGAGATTAATTACATTTTAGGTCACAGAACTTGTCTGTTACTGTAGTCTTTCCTCTCCCTATTTGAACTAAGACACAAAATTGTTTGGCATTATCTGCTCATGTTCATTTTTCCACAATTATTTTACTTACTTTCTTCTCCAGAACTAGTACAGCGTTGAAAAGATGAGGGTGGAGAAAAAAAATCAAGATTTTTCTATTAAATAAAAGAAAAAAAAAAGGGACTTTGGTACTGTTTTAATGACTTGGTTTTATTAGATACTGTATTTTTTTTACCTTTCAAACCCTACTTTTTGATTCAAATATGATTTTTTAAAGCAATAAATTTGGTTTGGATGGCATTCTTTAAACTTTTATCTGTGCTTTTAAAAAAGGGGTATGGATGGGAGAGAAAGAGGGAGGAAAAATTTGAAAGACTGAGATGGAAGTGGGATCATTAAGCTACTCTGTAGCTAAAGCATGTATTCATGAAAATGTTACCTTGTGCTTTGATCAAAGTGAGGAACGTAGACTTGGTAGTCTAGTGGACTCCTTCCCGACTTCCAGTTGATATTTTCTGAGAGGTCTATACTGCTGATACTAATAAGAGGAAAGGAAGTGTTCCAAGGATTGGGAACATCATGCAATAATTAATAAAAGAGTTTGAAAAATGAATTGCAACCTAAAGAGATACCTTTTGGCATGTGCTGTTATTTATATGTATCTTTCCAGGTATCAGCACTTCCAATCTTCAGTCTTCCTGTGATTCCCTTTGATTGCTGTCAAAAAGTTATAAATTATGAGACCCTCTCACACTTAAATTGTGACAATTTTTTCCTTTGGCTTTTTAAACTATTAAAGAAACAAAGGAAATTAGATGACAAAAAAAAAAAAATCAAAATAACTTCAGTATTTCCACTGTGAAAAACGTCTCTTTTTGCCAAGTAATTCATTTCATTTTGAAGAGTATTCTGCAAATAGGCTGTGGATGCTGTCTACCTTGACTTCAGCAAGGTTTTTGACACCGTCTCCCACAGCATTCTCCTCAAGAAACTGGCTGCTCTTGACTTGGACTGGCGCACGCTTCATTGGGTTAGAAACTGGCTGGATAGCCGGGCCCAAAGAGTTGTGGTAAATGGAGTCAAGTCCAGTTGGAGGCCAGTCACTAGTGGCGTCCCCCAGGGCTCGGTGCTGGGGCCCGTCCTCTTTAATATCTTCATCGATGATCTGGATGAGGGCATTGAGTGCACCCTCAGTAAGTTTGCAGATGACACCAAAATATGCGCATGTGTCGATCTGCTCGAGGGTAGGAAGGCTCTGCAGGAGGATCTGGATAGGCTGCACCGATGGGCTGAGGTCAACTGCATGAAGTTCAACAAGGCCAAGTGCCGGGTCCTGCACCTGGGGTGCAATAACCCCAAGCAGAGCTACAGGCTGGGAGAGGAATGGATGGAGAGCTGCCAGGCAGAGAAGGACCTGGGAGTGATGGTGGATAGTCGGCTGAATATGAGCCAGCAGTGTGCTCAGGTGGCCAAGAAGGCCAACGGCATCCTGGCCTGTATCAGAAACAGTGTGGCCAGCAGGGCTAGGGAGGTGATCGTCCCCCTGTACTCAGCTCTGGTGAGGCCGCACCTCGAGTACTGTGTTCAGTTTTGGGCCCCTCGCTACAAGAAGGACATCGAGGTGCTTGAGCGGGTGCAGAGAAGGGCGATGAAGCTGGTGAGGGGCCTGGAGAACAAGTCCTACGAGGAGCGGCTGAGGGAGCTGGGCTTGTTCAGCCTGGAGAAGAGGAGGCTCAGAGGCGACCTTATTGCTCTTTACAGATACCTTAAAGGAGGCTGTAGTGAGGTGGGGGTTGGCCTGTTCTCCCACGTGCCTGGTGACAGGACGAGGGGGAATGGGCTAAAGTTGCGCCAGGGGAGTTTTAGGTTAGATGTTAGGAAGAACTTCTTTACCGAAAGGGTTGTGAGGCATTGGAACAGGCTGCCCAGGGAAGTGGTGGAGTCACCATCCCTGGAAGTCTTTAAAAGACATTTAGATGTAGAGCTTAGGGATATGGTTTAGTGGGGACTGTTAGCGTTAGGTCAGAGGTTGGACTCGATAATCTTGAGGTCTCTTCCAACCTAGAAATTCTGTGATTCTGTGAAATACTTTCTATACTATTCTGCAAAGTCTCTGTGCAGAGAGATTCTGCACAGGGATTGGAAACCCGTATGATGCCTAACAGTAGCCTGGGAAAAAAAAAAAAAAAAAAAAAAGGTTCTAATGGACAGAAAAAGACTTAAAGCTGGTTTATTTTATTTGTTAATCCTTACTTTCTCATAAGTCTCTAGAACAAAGATAGCTAAGGAAGCACAAGTATTTTCAGCACCTGTTTTTGTCTCAGAGTTCTGTCAGGCTCATTGTCTGTATCCTTGGGATAGAAAGAAAGGGATACAACTGAGTTTTCAGGTACTCTTTGAAGAATGAAAGCAGGTCCTGGAAAATTACAGCTGTCTAAAGGGATTTGGAAATTGGTCTTGCTGGATGGAGCCTGGATGGAACTTACCTTGGCAGCTTCAGCTCCCCAAGTCTGAAGCTAATGCAGAGGTTTCACAAAGTGGCATCTTTTTATTTTATTTTATTTTTATTTTCATTTACTTTTAGCTTAAGCAGCTAAATGGTTTCCCACTGGGGACTGAGATCATCTTGCATACTTTGGACCTGTCTGGGCATTGTAAACAAGGACAGAGTTGGCCGAAGAACTGGCAGGCCATCACTGGTTTCACAACCAAAGAATTTAGACCCTACCGTTTCAATCTCTTTTCAATAACTGTTGAAATATTGCCTCCTATTCATGGACATAGACTATCTGATTTGATTAACCTTTGCCGTGTCCAGTTTCTCCAGCTGATAAGAAGAAAAATGGGGTCTGCCCCCTGGCAAGGATGTTGCATCACCCATCCAATGGAGGAAAGCAACATCTTTTCCCAGCCAGAATCTGTTCTTTTGGCTACTACAGGAGGGGCTTAGTACTCTGTTTCTTTTCTTGGATCTCCATAAGCATCTGGCAGGGATGCCTACCCTTTCAATCCTTTCACTAATTTTTTTATTTACATTGGGCACCAAGCTGGGTTCACCCACCCACAAGCTGATGGTCCATCCTGGCGTTGGCTCATCTATGTCTTCAAGGAGATGCCTGATTCCCAGAGATAGGACTGCCCTGCTCCCCCTGGTCTGATTTCACCCAGCCCTAGTCCTGCACCAAGCCTTCAGATGTGCTCTGTCTGTGTCCTAACCTCCAGTCCCAGCCCTGATCATCCCTGGGGAGCCCCTGTGGGAGCTCCCAGCCTCTAGAGCCCACAGGTGTGATCTGAAAGAGAAAGTTAGTGAGGTGAACTGGCCAGGGTCCAGAAAGATCTTTTTCTTTTTCTTCTGTCATAACAACCCATCCCCTGCTGTGGTCTTTTTCTGATATGTAAGAGTAAGACGACAATAAAAAAAAAAAAAAATAAAAAAAAAATTCTGCTGTATAAAGCAGAGAGGAAATAATTCTTCCTGACTATTTTGTGAGAAACTGAAAATTTGAAGCATTAAATGTGTAACATAACATGGAGGTGCAATATCTATGGGTGTATCTAAGGTCCTCACCTTGTAGGATGTAGGATATATAGACCCATCTGTTCTGACATCTGAAAGAACTGCAGTTCCGATTGGCTCAGTGTCCCCTCACTACTCCTTCATCTATGTTCAAACATATTTATCTGTGGAACGAAGAGGCCAAGAGAAATTTTCCTTAAGGCTCAATGAAAGTGAAATTTTATTACAGAGATTCAGTTTCACTTTAAAAAGTTTAAGTCACAGTCCCTGGCTTTGCGTATGTTTAATCACTTTCCCTATCAAACATGTTCAGGGATTGAATTTCACTAAATTAGTGTCCAGAAAATATCTTGCAAATTCCTTGTCAACAGGGTTGAAGAGCTTGTTATCAGAATTTCTCTGTGTGTGTGCCTGTAGTTTGTGCGCGAGCTTCTGTCTGCTAAGCTGGTCTCCTAAAGCCCTAATTGAAAAATCTTGTTTTCCAGGCCCCATAAAATTTCTGTGACCCTCCTTTGAACTGCAATATTTGATATCCTCCCCAAAACATAGACACAAGTAAGGTTGAGTATTTGTCTTATGAATACTGTGCATAACAGAAGCTGAAGGTAACTTTCTTGTCATTGCTTAATATTCCCAGTTTTATACATCCAAAGAACTTTTTGTTTGTTTGTTTGTCATTGTGTTAACATTAATCTCTTCAGAATCGTATACCAGAAAATATGTTATGTGGTAACAAAAATTCCCAACAATATCAATAAGGTACAAACTTCACCCTTAGTATATAAACATCAGGCAAGTCTGCAGTTTTCCAGGTTTATAGTCCCATGTTCCACCTGGAGAATGTTAGAGCTTCTGTTGCTACAGCCAGTCTCATTATCTATACTTTGAAATCTATTCAAAATAGATTGAAGTGAGAAGTTCCAGAAAAGCTATTCCAGACCTTCCAAAGGTGCAGTCCGCTCATAGGAGTACATTGTGTTTCAATCACTGCCCCAGGGCTGGGAGGAAAGTGAGTCCTTCACATGCAGGCTTCAGTAAAATGATAACACATTGGGTGATGTAAAACAGAAAGTTAACTTGATATGTTTAGGATTTTCTTGACTTTTTTTTTTTTTTTTTTTTTTTTTTTTTCTTTAATTAGTTGCTTGCTTGCTTTTGCCCCTCTCCAAGGGAAAAGGAAGGATGGAACCCAGTAGATGCAAAAAAAGCATAAGACTAAAAGCTAGAAAAATAATCAATATCAAGATCTGATAGTGCAACTTTGGATGAGACGCCAGGTCAAGCACTCTCATGCTTAAGCACAAATGGAGAAAGTAGAAATGGGCATTGATTCCATCTTTGCCAAAAATCTGTTATGAGGAAATAGGCAATATACTCCTTACATTCTTTGTATGTAAAAGGCAGCTGATACATTGTCTGATAAATACCTGGAGAACCACCAACAGGACATTTAAATGAAGCATTTTACACAATTTGGCTATTGTATTCCAAACAGCCAAATTGTATTCCTTTATTTTCAGGACACCTTTCCAATTAATTGCAGAAAATAATATATTTGTAATCTGGGCCCCTAGCAAGCCTTAAAAGCCCTCCAGCAATTTTATAACCTTTTAGAGCAAGACTCCTTTATGGTATCACAGCACTTATTTTGCCATTATTTTGCTATATTACATTGTTGTTGTTTGTTTTTTGTTTATTCTCACCTAATGCATTATATAGTCCATATTGTGAGACTGAAAAACACATTTTTGAATGGTGTGCTGTAGGGCATAGGTGTGGAATTATTCTTCATATTCATGTAGAACTGGGCAGCTCTGCAGCTTCAGGACTCCAAATGTTATGGATGAATAACAGCTCTTAGGAAAACTGTGTATTCACTACATTGCTTCATGTTCAGTAATAAGATGATGCAAAGATACATGTATGTACTGATACACACTATGCATTTCAAAAAAGTGGTCTGAAGCTGTCCTTGCAGTTCTAGAATTTTCTCAAAACTGCTGCATGAATCAGGTCCCTTTACTGAGTATCTTATATTGCAAGACAAACTATGCTGTATACAACATACATACATTTTGCACAATTTGCTGAAGTTGAAGAGTTCCCAGATCTTCCAATATGGGGCAGCAGTTGCCAAACCCTGACAGAAGAGAGTTACTTATTTCCATCTGTGAAAATATAGTTGTCTTTTTCTATGTAGGCAGAGAGAAGTTACTAAAACAAGCCAACAAGCCACTGGGAATGTGAAGGAGACAGATTTAGTTTTATTTATTTATTTATTTATTTAATTTGCTGGCAGAGCAGAAGTAATGTGGTCTAGGAATGTCTCTATTTCTTACATTCATTATTATGGTGCAACCTACATGTTGATCTTTCATGTGATATAGTTTCTGGTCAGAACTGTGATTCATACTTTAATTACTGGAGGTGTTTTTAACTCCTTTGTGCTGTTTTTTTTTTTTTTCTAGCTAATTCAATGTTCAATACCACTTTTGAATTTCTTCCCAATAGAAATTGATGTTTTGCTCACTAGATGCCACTACTATGTTTTAAAAGACTTGTGGAATGTATAATTTTTCTTCGTTCACTCGTTGTAGAACTGTTACACCTTTGGATCATATTTTGTCCCACACTTGGAGGTACAACAGATATATGTGAGGCTTCTGTGTCTGAAAATATTTTCATTCTTCAGTATAGAAGTTCAGCAGCATTTGCTCATACTTACTGACAAAGAAAACCTAATAAAATAAACAAAAATGATGATGATTTTGGCTTTTTTTCATATTTTTGACTAGATTCTCTCACTAAGCAAATAGACTGTTAGCTCCAAATTTCTCCTGCTTCCTCTCATCCTTTGAGTTTTTTTTTTTCACATATGCCCTTGTCTTTTTTGATTTGTTCCTTCTCTGATTTGTTTTCTGTGATCAGTTCTATCCCCCAGCACTGAGTTCTACTTTATTCTGAGATACCTTGCCTCCTTTGATTTCAGGAAAGGGACTCTCTTATGCTTAATATTCATACATTGTCTGTCAGAATAAAACATAAATAACCATAATGATAATAATGACTGAATATCTGCTTTTGAACAAATCATTTTAAATTTTATTGTTGTTGTTTTGTTTCGTTTTGTTTAAATCTGCAAAACACGTTGCCACTTTTTCCACATACTCATCTTCTGCACCTATCAAGCTGCAGCTATTATGTAATCACTGTCCATTTGGTCAGCCAACAGTAGAAATGTTTTTATTGAGACCTACACTGAACTCAGCATAATAGCAAACAGGTGGTCAAATCAGAAGAAAAACAAGTTTTTTTTTTTTTTTTAAATCATTGAGTGAAACAAAGGCATTCATTTTTATAAAGCTAGT
Source organism: Aythya fuligula (assembly GCF_009819795.1). Taxonomy (NCBI): domain Eukaryota; kingdom Metazoa; phylum Chordata; class Aves; order Anseriformes; family Anatidae; genus Aythya; species Aythya fuligula. Next base: position 30,922,339 of record NC_045560.1, on the reverse strand, counting down.
CAGGTGCTTAAATGTTGATTGAAGGATGATTAAGAATCAGCTTATATGGGCACGTAATTTAGGAAGAGAACTGTTGAAGTGGTCCGTGTCTGATGGGAAAAGGTTCAGTTGCTGATGAGAGTTGAAGGGAAAACTCAACAGATAATTCAGTAAATATTGTTTGGTCATTTTCTGCTTTCAATATACTAGTGGAAAAATGTGAGATTCTTCTTCTTCTTCTTCTTCTTCTTCTTCTTCTTCTTCTTCTTCTTCTTCTTCTTCTTCTTCTTCTTCTTCTTCTTCTTCTTCTTCTTCTTCTTCTTCTTCTTCTTCTTCTTCTTCTTCTTCTTCCTCTTCTTCCTCTTCTTCCTCTTCTTCCTCTTCTTCTTCTTCTTCTTCCTCTTCTTCCTCTTCTTCCTCTTCTTCCTCTTCTTCCTCTTCTTCCTCTTCTTCCTCTTCCTCTTCTTCCTCTTCTTCCTCTTCTTCTTCTTCTTCTTCTTATTTTAATTTATACTAATTTATTATTATTATTTTAATATATGCAAATGCATTTAGCTGATAAAATAAAATCCAAGCTGTGGTGAGCTGTCTGAATTTGGACACTCATATTGCATAATAATATTGCTTATTGTTGGCTGGCAGAATAGCATGGTTTTGCTGCTGTCTTCTGACTGGATGAGTGTCATTGCTAAATCAGAATATGAGCATGAATGATCTCACTTTCATTGGAGGATTTTAAAATACCTTTTTCATCTGGTTGAGCAAGTTTTAAACTTTCTTTTCCCTGAGTGTTCAATGTGAATGAAATAATCATTAGAAAGAAAATGTGCAAAATAAGCATCATTATCATAATTATTATTTCAATATCACAGATAAGCACATTGAAGAGGCACATTTATGCTCATAGCATATCCAAAATCAAACATCAAGATAAAAAAGCAAAACTGAAAACGCCAGCTTACTAATAATTTCTAATGACCATAAATAATCCAAATATATCACTATAAATGTAGAAATAATAATCAGAGATGATCATTTTGGCATACATATAAAATTATTACCATAATGATTTATTAAAATCTACTAAAATGAAAAATGCTGCATCATCCTAAGGAGACAAACTGGAAGAACCTATTTTTTTTTAGGAATGACACAATATAAAGAAGCTGCCATAAAACCAATCCTTCACAAAGTTTCAGTGATGTTTGTTTACACAAGAAACATCATGAAAAGTGCTTAAACCTAGTGTCCTGGCTGCAGCAAATGAACCTACCCTATAGTAAGGCTGCAAAATTGAGTTATTACTAACAGTTATAAATACAGTAACTATTCAAATGTTAACATTATACATGTTTAACAAAGTCAGAGGAACCAGGAAGCTCAGTTAAAGTTGCAGATCTGTTCTGAAATCTCAGCATGGTTCCTTTTATTTTTCTCAACAGCATGGGTTCAGGATGGAGTTGTTAGGCTTACATTAGAATTTCCTGGCTCTTTTTGGTTTGTGTTAAACCTCAGTATATTTAAACATACTTTCACAAGGAATTCCACTGGTCAATTCTTCTCCCTTTTCCCTATTTCCCCAAGGTTGTTTTATGTATATGCAGTGATTTTGCAGATGACATACAACGATTTAAAACAAACTCTTTCCAGGTTATCAGTTGAAAACTGAAATAACCCAATTTAACTAGCACTTTTTATATTGATGTTCTGTTTCTTAATCCTTAAATCATACCACTTTTGGGGAAAAATACATATATATTTATTTGTTTATTTGTTTTTTAGTGTTCCTAGGGAAATCCAGGTCCAGGCTCACTATTGCAGATAAGAAATGGTAGCTAGCTTCCTCTCTTTTTTGCTATCTGGGTATTATTGTATCTCAGGATACCTCACTTTCTGCAGAAGCATAGAGCTGCTGTTTCTCTTTCCTTTTAGATCTACTATGATGAATGGAGCTAGCTGAAAAAATGTAAACAAACCTTACTATCACAGAAATTCCTTTTTAAAACTCAACTAATATGTCTTAAATATAAGAGGGTGAATATGAGAAGTCAATATTAAAACGTTAAGGTAGTAATGTTGAACTCAAACCAAAAATTTCACCCTCGTATTTGCCAGATAAGTCAATATATTTATTTTTTTCTTTATTTGATTTGATTCTTTATTATTATTATTATTATTTTGTTTTCCTTAATCAGCGGGATGAGCTGTAATGATGTGTACTGGAAGCTAGAATTCCACACTCTCTTTGTGCAAGTCCAGACCATCCTCCCATTATGTGCTTTGCTTAGGGCTGAGTTGCCTTGGAGAATTCTTGGAGTAGTTTATGAAATGGAATGCCAAAGTACAGGAGGTTGACTCTGAAGTGAGAAGTCTCAAACTTTCTATTTCCTCAATAATGTTTCTGTTTTCATTCTGATTCAAAATTAATGTCAAAATACTAGAATTGAGTTTTCCCACATATCCTCACTGAAATGAGAGTACACTGTCCTTATACATGTATCTTCCAGGCCCTACTTTAAATTACATACATGAAATTATTTGCATGAAGTAGCCAACAGGTATTGTTCTCTCCATCCTGGTGAAACCCTCCTTAGGAATCCCTGTTGCTGTGAGAATAGTTGCCTTTCAAACATTTTATTTCAGGAGACTATATTTCTGTCTTTGCATTCTGGTTCCAGCATTTGTGCAGTTTGTTCCAATGTTTTCAGACACCTCTCCTAACTCTAAGAAAGATAGACTTACTAAAAGTGAGAATGTATTTGTAGCTTTCAGGAAGATGATGACTATTTTTGAGACTACTCATGAAGTTTTAACATTTAAAAAAAATTCCATTCCAAGGCTCTGGGAAGTCATGTTACATCTTTTACAGTGCATTGTAGACTGGAGAAACAAGAAGACTCATGCAGACAGATGATGTAGAATGTCACATAGAGCTGTATTTTGAACACCTATGGAAACATTCAATGAAAAACAAAACAAACAAAAAACAAACAAACGAACAAAACAAACAAACAAAAAAACTCACAGGACTGCTGAACAGGTATACATTGCCTAAACTTCCTCATCCATGTCATATTGTCATTTATGTTCTCTTGATGTTCAGAATTACTGTGGGAAAATGAATTATTTTCAGTGGTGAATTTAGTGACAATCTCTCTGCTTCAGTCAATGGTACAGGCTTGTAGCCATTTCCTATAAGTGGTTTTGAAAAAAGTAATCTTAATTTTCTTTTCATAAACAACAGGAAAAATGAAAATTGACCTATATTTAACTGGTTCTTCACTTTTAGTTTGAATATTAATCATATTTTATTTTAAAATATTTTAAAATATTAATCATATTTTACTATTATATTAACCATGAAAAGTAAATCTATGAATTATTTAATGTGCCAACATAGTATAACTGTTCTCAAGAGAAACTTAATAGTATATAATTTTAAAATTAGAAATTAGTTCACTGTTTCAAGTTTCAGCACCAATTGCTATTTGAGAGGTGTAGTCAAATTTGATGTTTACAGTTACTTGATAAAGATCATATTTAAAAAAGCATTCCTTTGTGGAGTTCTGTCTTCTGCCTTCTGTCATTCTGGTGAGTGTGTCCAACATGGGGATATGTGCTTTACAAATAGAAATTGCCCATCAGATGGATAAGATTATGCCCAATTCCTGTTAAATGGAGCTAAAAATGCAGATCATTTGGATGTTTTCAGAAATTTCAGCTGAAGTGGGTATGTGGTCTAACTTTATTGCTGTGGGAAAACCACAGGCAACATTCTCAGTTTAAACTGATCAAATAACTTCAGCTTTGCTGATTCATGTTAACTGATGATCTGACCCAAGGTTTAAGGGTTATTAAACATATCTGACATACAAAAATAAAATAAAATAAAAAAAAAAAAAAAACACACAAAAACAAAACACAAGAAACGTTGATTGACTGTTTCTTATAAAGCTCAAAAAGAGAAAGGGCATTTAAGACTTGTTTACTTATTCAATATTTTAAATGATATTTGAATGCAATAGAGCTATTTTAGTCTACAGCAGCAAAACATCTGACACTATCATTCTAAATGCTGTTAAGATCATTTGGCTGCTTCTGTTTGCTATAAGCTATTACAACAGCAATTGGACAGTTGGAAAATTTAAATGGCAACAAGCTTACTATAGATAAAAATAAATATTTTTCAGGGCACATAATTAACCACTGGGGGCTATCCATCCCCCCAGCATTTTGAAGTGTGGAGGTTAGGGTTACAAAATCACGTTGTCCACCCTAAAAATATAAAGCAGTTCTGAATTCTTCTGTTTCATTTCCTGAGCTGACCGCAAGTTACTGCATGCTAGGTAGATGGTTTCTTTTAGGCATAGTGTCGCTTTGTTTTCATTATGGATGAGGATGAAGGTGGCTGGAGGAAGAAGATTCTCTTTTTCTTTGAAGCATTTGACACTTTTCCCTGTTGGAGGAAATGATCCTGGCTCAAAGGACTCATCAATCTGACCAGAATTAACAATTTCCAAACTATTAAGTCAATGAAGGCATTTGCTAAGTATCATTCCTCAGCATTTTAGGCAGTTTAAAAAGAACTCTGTTCTGGGTTCTTTCCAAATTTTATATTGTGCCTGGAATTTCAGCCTCCAGCCTTTCACTCCAGTTCACTGGAGTTTACCCAGTGATCATTTGATGTTGATGTTTTGCTTTGACACGGTGCTAACATGATGTGCTGAGGATGGAGAAAATATCAAAGAGCACAAAAAACTCTTTTGCTGTTTAAAAATATTTGAAACCAAATCTAAACTTTGCTGATAGCTGAATCCTTTCTTTTTGTGATTTTTGGATCAGATAGGCTTTTTATCCAAACTATTTATCCTAATCAGCAGTTGGAGGAGAGGAATGTTAAATAAACTATTTTATTCTGATTCTTTCTCTGGATGTTTACCAGGCTGTTGACAAAGGCCAGAGAATGTTTAATGACTTGGTGGGGAGACTTGAAACAGAAGTGGGGATCACACTAGATGCTCCTTATTTGCTTTCTTTCACAGTGCAACAAAAGGGAAATGATGACAGACCACCTCTTGATACCCAGTTTGATTAAGAAAATTTATCATGTTCCTTGTCATGAGTTCTAGTCTCCCACATTGAATAATATAAACATTCTCAAACAAAGCCAGAAATAGGCAGATAAGACTCAGATGTCTCTACCAGAGATTCTTATGCAGTCTAAAAACGTGAACATGACCTCAAAATAACTGTAACGTAGAACTGGAGATGATTTAAAACTACTTGAAACCCTTCTCTCTGTGCCATCAACTCAGGGCTCCCTGTTTGGTGAAAGGAAAAGTGGTGTCCTCCATTTCTGAGCTCTGTACATTCCTTGAGCTGACAGTAATCAGACACATAATTGGGAACTCATTATTTCCTGGAACTTTGCATTTATTTTTATTCTGTCATTTCTCATATAGAAAATTATCCCCCAAATTAGAACAGCATTTTGGCAGTCTCATTAGAGAATATTACAAAGGAGATAAAAGTGACATACAGAAAAAATATATTTCAAGAGTGTGTCATCAGATTTATCTCACTAAAACAAGAGAAATTTCTTGCCATACAGAACTACATATAAACAAAAAATGTACACATTTGTTATTTAAAGAATTTGTTCTATTTGTTGTTTTGCACACTCCTGAACTGTGCTGTAGCATGGCAGAAAAAAACAACAACATTTCTTTAGAAACTTACTCCTGGAAATAATGAATTTTAGTAATGTATTCTGAATACGTTATGGTGAGCAAGAGAAACCTTTACGAAACAAAACCTGGAACTTATACTTTCACACTGAATATTGAATGCCATGTTTGTAAGAATGTTTCAAGGAAGGAAATCTGAGATGATGGATAGTGTTGTTGTTTTTGTTTCTTGTGTCATCCAAACTTAGATTGCTGTAGGAACATTGTAGAATGAAGATACTTTCTATCTTAAATAATGGCAATCTCTGAACATGTGACGCTTGCATTAAGTGGAATCCATCCAGTTGAACCTAAAGCTTTTTAGAACTTCAGTACTGCAATAGTGTTCTTTGAATTTTGGACAACCAGGAAGCAGAGAAAGGATTAAATTCAGTAAACAATGTGCAGAGGCAAATAGTTTTCCCAGGCCTAGAATCAGGGATGAAGTGCCCTAGCCCTTCATCTCTGGAGACCTGATTCTCATTCCAGGGTAGGTAATAAATAACATTTGTTTGGTCAAGTGGTTATCTTCTGTTTGCCAACTTTTAAGATTCTTATTGTATATTGTAGACTAGCTTTTCACAGGTTGATTATCTTCTGTTTAGAGTAAACTCCCAAGCAGAATTTTCAGCACTCTCTGGTAGCTAAATAGTCTTTATAGGTGGGTGGTAGAAAAATAACCTTTATTTTTATGCAATACATATGGTAGACATGTGGCTGAAAACAGAAAATGACAGGGGATTTGAAACACCATCAGAGAAAATCAAAGGGATAAAGTCAAATGAAGCAGATGGGTTTATAATGTTAGTAAGAGTTGATATGAGTCTTAAGATAGAAATTATATAAAATCTTTACTTACTAGATCTCTTCCAGTCTAGATGTAGTGTTTTTTTGTTTTGTTTTGTTTTTACAATAAATATCTAGTCCCTGAAAATTCCAGATGCATTGAAGAGATAAAAAAAAAAAGGAAGCAATGCTTGTGTGCATAAATTAACTCTGAATAATGTATCATAGCTTAAATCTAGGTGATATGATTTTCCCAGTAAAATGACAGAAAAATATATCTTCATGCAAAAGTATGTAAGAATATTTGCAAGGGTATTTCCCTAAATAATATTGTATAGCTTTGTTTGGAAACTTAAATCTGTAACTATTCAGAACTTTGACCTAGAGGTGAGAGGTCAAACAATAAATATGGTTAAATGGGGAGTATTTCTGGTCTGTAGATATTTCACCTTGAGATACTCTTCTTGTATGGGTACCTTTGTATGTATATACTTTCAGTCCTAGTTCTTTTATTGCCTTCCTTAATTCAGTATCTGAGCACTCTCAGTAAGATGCTGAGCTATATCATTGGAGTATTTGTTTTTCAAATACTATTCACATAGGGAAAAGTATGTTCAGATTATTTTAGTAGATTTTTTTCTGACTTGTTATTCTCTTTTGGTACATAAAATTATACAAAGGCAGCTCAAAGAAGTGTGCTTTGATCTTGTAATAAAAGGTGATAAGATTTCTAAAGCTTGTTACTTGGCAAGTAGATCCATTCCAGTTTTGAAAGGTCTGTGAGAACATGTTATTGTTTGATAAGAAAAACACCTTATCTTTACTGTAGAAAGATTCACTGTTCCAGAGGAAGGCAGTTATTAAGTATATTCTTCTTCCCAGACTTGAAGCAGTTTTGTAGATGCTCTGAGACAATGGGAATGAGAAGATCTGATATTGCTGACCAGTAATTTCATCAAGGTGACTTCACTTTCTGTGCCTGACACTTATCATAAGCTGATGCTCCAAGACAACATTTTCATTGTGTATTTAAATTGAAGACCTATTGGTAAAAGATTGGGATATAATAGGATGTGGGATGCAATTGACCTGGATAAGTGCCATGAAAATACTAGTGAGGACAGCAAAAAGATTACTCACAACACTTTTCAATTTTAGCCCTCCCAGTTTACATCGTAATCTCCCAGTAAGACCTGGCTGAAGTCACCAATACCTGTACCAGGGAATTTCTTTAGCAATTCTTAGATAATTGTTAAAGGAGTGTAAAATTCAGCTCTCAGATTGAGCAGTACTGTCTCTGAAGCATTGTTACAATGTTTGAAAATGAATGAATTTTTGCCTTTCTTCTGGGCCTGTCTTAGTTGTCCATATTCCTCTTTTTCAATCTAGGTTATCTGGGCTCTTACCATGTTACCAAGCATCAGTAAATATTGGAAAATCTCATTACTGAAGAAGTAGGTTGTTTTATGGTAATAGATCTTTCATGAGACAGCAGTGGCTTCAGCTTTTATCTCTTTGCTTTGAGTAGGACAGAATATAAATGTTTGGAGTCTGGTTTCTTATTTCTGTGTTTACATCTGTTGACAGCTCTTTGCAGTTTTAAATATATGGGAGAGAGTACGTTATCATGATGAAATCAGTGGAAAGAGTATTCATCTTGTTTATTCAACACCATTGGAAAGAAGACCTATTTGGCATTGCAAAAACTGGGCTCCAAAGAATGAGTTAAGGTGGAATTTGTATTTTTGCAAGAAGTGGAAATATAATGATACAACAGAAGTGGAGGTAAATTTATGGCTGTCTCAGCAAATTCTCATCAAATCAAAGATAGTTTTGAGGTCCTTATATACTAATACTAGAATATTAGCTCTTGTTCCAAGAAGAATTTAGGAAGGTTTCCTTTAAATAGATATTACATATGGTTTGAAAAAAAAAATAATCATTGAAAAGTGTTGATCTTCTTGCAATCTCACAGTAATTAGGCTGGAACCTGTGGAAATCTGCAGTTATGAAAATGAGCTAGGTCTAAGCTGATCAGTATGGTTAGATATAAGACATTGATTTGTATATGTTATACGAAAAATTTGGAAACATGGCAAGTGGATTGGGGGTGTGCATTGGAAGTACAATGCAAGGGGAATAGAAAACCAACATGAAATTACATTGTAGAAGATTTTTCCTATTAAAAAATCATCACTCCAGTGTACTGTATAGTGGTAAACAAGTATGCAAGATTTTTCACTAGGTAGCAATGCTGAATAAGAGAGAAATTACTTGTGCTGGGAAAAATGTTTAAGGTTATTTCATTTAGTTATTTCACTGGAGGTATGAACTTCTGATAGCATTGATAGCATTATGATGACAGTTTGAATAAGTGTATGCTCCCAGATCCTGTTGACATGCACTGTAAAGACATAAGGCAAACATTTAAATCAGAGATGGAAGATGTATGGGAACAATTTTCAATTGTATGACTCCTTGCAGATTTGATAGTAATGTTGCTTATTTTCCATCTGTGCATACTGCTAGAAGATCTGATACGCAACTGTGGCATCAGTGTGGCCTGGCACAACCAATTACTTTTGGAACTTAAGAAATGCATGTTCATGCTGTCATGTCATCTTAATTTTAGGGGAGGTATTAATGAATCTAAGAAGCATAAATACAAAAGCAAAATGGTTTTGATCAGTAACAAAAAGTCTACCTCTGTCACTGAAAATGTGTGGTAGCAATAATCAGAAAACTTTGGGAACTGGGAAGCTCACTGTGGTTCTCAGTAATTGTCGCACTCCTGCCAAAGTTAACAGGATTTGAATATACTTAACTTTGCACCTTGGGAAGTTTTTTGTGCTGCTGTTTGCTCATAGGATGCTTTATAAATATATTTGTAATTGGGGACATTGGGTTCAAAGGGCATTACAGTGATATTGGCAATCACTATAAATCTCATCAGATGTTCGCTGCTTATAAACACAATACACTCTCTCTATCTCTCTCTTTGATCTTATAACTAGCATAAAAAGGGGGGGGGGGGAGGATGAGGGGAAATGACACTTAGAAACTTTTGTTTAAGCCTTTTAATTTAGCTTTTTAATGCCCTCAGATTGCATACTGCTGTATCTATTTAGCAGATCAAGCAATTGTGGGATAGGGAGGTTAAATGACTTTTCTGAGTTGCAATATAGACTCAGTGACAGAATTGGAAATAGAAGCCAAATGTCTTATTACTCATATCACTATTCCAAGTCATCAGATTCAAGATTTGAAATCAGACAAAACTCAGGAGGTTGGCTGCTGAGGAAACTGGTAAATTAAGTTGAGAGATTCTTATGCTTGCAAGTAAATTTGTTTGTAATTCAGGTGCCAAGATAAAAAATGAGATAAAAATTATAATGCAGTTCACACTTTACCATGATTATTTTCAGTGGAAAGTGCAGAAACCAAATCAAGCCTTTCAGGGAAGAATGCAAGTTTCAATGAAATTTTTCTCATGAGAGGCTTTGTAGGTTAAACATGGAATTTCTATAAGAGAAACCCAAGCCAGAAACCCTGGATATGATGGTGGCCAAATGGCTGGGGTGCTGAGGGTAACCCTGGTGTGGGCAGATGCTCAGCCTGTGATGCATCAGATTCAGGATTGTGATTTGAGCCTAGTTGCTTTGCATAGTCCTGGGACACTGTTATTCTGGTGCCACTCTCTTCCTGTTTGCTTGGAAAATTCTTTAAAGACTGTCTTTTCATCTGAACAATGCACAGGGAAAATAATAATAATAATAAATTATTATTATTTTCTATGAATAAATCCTTTCTCACCCAACTTCTAATATGGATCATGTAATAGTCTGTTAGTAAAATGTTTGAAGTTCAAAGCCAGCTGCAATCAAAATCATCATTATATAGCCTATACAAAATATCTGATCCATCAAGACCAGGTGTTTACAACATAAAAATCATTACAGTAAATACAACATGTTTCTATTAGTTTTTGACAGTTTTTCTAAAGCAGCCAAAGCTTAAATGAACTTTAAACCAGAATATCCTGCTTGATTGCAGACATTATTTTTTCTGTTCAAGCCAGAAGTACTTTGCAGCAGAAGGCAGGGGCTAAGCAAAGTTGTGATATGTAGAAGGGAAAAGGAGTGGAGTTCTGCAAACCATATGACTGTATGTGACCCAGAGTTTGTGGTGTGCTAAATGATGCTAACTGGAGGGGAAAAGGAAAAAGGCAATATAGCCCTCCTGAATTTACACTGCAGTCAATCTCTATGAAGAAGCTTGCTTTGTGAGTTTGACAAGGACTTCTAGCCTTCAATACTCTTTATTTTGTTTATTTAAATGAATGAAATGATGAAAAACGAATTTGATTGGATACTGCATCCATTAAACTGACTCCGTAGTTAACATATTGGGATGCTTGGACTGGAGCCAACTCTGTATTTTACTTTCTGAGTTTTGGAGCATTATGTCATGATGAAACCAGAGAAAGTGTGTAATAGATCCATACCCCTGTTATCTGTGATCTTACTAGTTCCACAGCTTGCAAATCCTCCAAATTAGGTTCACATATCAGCACTTCAGTAGTCTTCAGCAACGTCAGCTTGACACAACATAACAAGCTTTCTGATACTGAAATGAACAGTTGCCTTCTTAGCAGCAGTGGTATAAACTGGATTTCACTTTCTTTAATGGCTGAGTAACTTTTGTTCAAGTATTATAGGAATTTATTTCAAACCCTCTTCCACTTCTTTTTCCTTCTTGTGCGTGAATTAAAGTTTCTCGGTGAATGCTCTCTTTCTCTGCAGAAAGCTTGAGCCAGATGAAGTCTGATATCAAGTGCAGAAGTCCTACTGATCTGTGTATAAATGAACATTGTAAATGTAGCTCTTCAAAGGTTAGAAAACAATCATTTGTTTTTATAGATAACATCAGCTTGGGCTAGTTGTGCTTGAGAACTACAATTAGTATGTTTAATGTCGTAATTGTAGACACACTTTTAGTAGGCACACTGAGCACAGGATGAACAATCCGCTTCCTGCAGCCCTTTGCCTCATTTACTGGACACCATCTAATCTGTGCAGTGAGTGAGGCAAGGGACTGACAGACAATGGGCTCATTCACTGCAGAACACTGATTCATTTCTGCATCACCTTCACTCCATGCACTGAATGAAACAGGGGGATCTGTGGAAAAAATACTAAACATTTGTGTAATTAAAGATTGTATCTTAATGCACAAGCATGATAGAACTGTAATAGAGTTGAAAAGACTAGCTTGATTTGCAGATTTAACTGTTGCATACTTGATTTTGAAATTGTCAGCATTGCTTTTTTATTGTATTTTTTGATGTTAGATATGTGTACATGTACTAAAACATCTGTTATTTGCATTTATATAGAATTGACAGTAATTTTAACTTGTGAGGTGATTAAATTTGGACAGGATTTTCCTCATCAGTAAATGTGGATTTATCAAAACTCCTTTTTTTTTTTTTTTTTGGTGTGTGAAGATTCCATAGGAGATGGAAATATTTAAGGTCAATTAGTGTTTAATTTCTGTCTCAGCCTAAGCTTAGAAAAGACATATAGAAATTGTTTGGATCTTTCATATTCTCTTCTTCCCAATAGAAAAGATGCTGTGCATCTGGACTATGTTTTCCATGCAGCCTGGCAGTCAGTCCCCTGGGATCCCTGTTAGCAGAGAGAATAGATCCTTTTATTTCAGTTTGGATTTGACAGATCAGATAAAATACATTGATTCAGGGATATTGAAATAATTCAGCTGAAAAAGATGAAAAAGAATAAAGAGAAATTTTAAACTTCTGCCACAGTTAATTATAAAAGTAAGTATCAGAATTTCCCCTGGGATGGAAAGTTCATATTTGATCAGCTCTGCCACTTCCAGATTAGGCAAAGCAGATGGCTATATTGCAAATTCTGATTAAGACAAACCATCTTATTTTTATCATTTTAAAAAAAATATTATTTATTATTTATATTCTATTTCAGGCTCTGTGTGTGGTCTGGACTGGGCCTCAGTACAGCAGAGACTTCAAGATTTGTGCCAAGCTGTGCAATGTTATGGTAGTCTGATGATATGAGTTGCTGCTATTTTCTATTTTAATAACAACTGTTCACTTTTAACATTATAAAGCTGGCAGTTGGTGTTTTAAGTAGAACAACCCATGAAGTGTGAATGATAGGTGGAGTTGGCGCAAAGGATGATCCAGAATTAATTACTAATATTAATAGCAGGACTGGCATTTATTTTGCCTCCAGAAAATCTCTTCTCTGTGCTAGCCAACAGACTCAGAATTTGCACATGTATGTCTCTATCACCACCACAAGCCTTAATACTTTGTATAGTCTGTTTCCCTTTAAATACTGCTTCAGGCTTGATTTCACATGTCTTTCCTTAGCTCATACTATTTTTGTAGCAGAGCCAACAGCCTGACAGCATTTTTGAAAAAGAATGAATGGGGTTAAAGTACCCAAGTACTGATATGCTGTTTTTATGGCTGTTCCCCATAGTTTTGACTGCTGAGCAGTCAACTATTGGCAATTAATAGAGAACGAATGATTGAAATTTAGATTGTAATTTTCTTGTGAACTGTAACACAATTTTCTTAGTCTAACAGTGAAATGCTTCTTTTAAGAAAGTCCCTCCCTGTAATGGAAGTCCTCTCCAGTCCAGGTTAGTCCAGTTTTTGCTATAGCATTCATGCTTGCCCTTGATTTTGTAATTTGCAGAGGTTGCACTTGTTTCAAACATATATATATAGCCCACACTGTTGTGTGCCTACTGACACAGCAGCTGCAGCTCCCTAAGTTAACATATGTGAGAAGAGACTTGGGAACCTTGGCCAGGACAGGCCAGTGGACTCTCATTATCCAGCCATCTGGAGCCCAGACCATTGCAGAAATGACATGTGCAGTAAAGACTGCCGCACAAATAAGTGTTATGAATTCAGCTCATTTTATTTTGAGTTATAGAGCTTTGAAATCACTCTGTTCCTTCATCTACAGTAAACAAACACATGTGTATGTGTGCACATACATTACTCCCTTTGTATGCTGTACCAACCTGATGACCCACTTGCATCCTGATGAGCTTCTATGAACTTTCTCCATTCAGCTTCCATGTGCTTCACCTTTGTGAGGTTATTATTTACACTCTAATCTCATACCAGCTCTTCTGTCTCGCTGACTGGCTTCAGTGACATTTACAATGTTCCACGAAGATGATTTTTCTCTTTATCTCTTTGTTAAATGAGTGTCATAACTGTGTGTGGGGGGAAGAAACCTGCCAGCTCAAGTATGGGAAGTAATTATACATCATACACCCTGTAGCTTTTATATTTATATTTTATATTAACAATTGCTGTGAAATGAGAAGCCAAGCCTTTGAACAAAGAATTAAATAACAAGCTGGGACAAGTATGGAGAGGCAAATGTTCATGTGGAACAAATATTTCTATAAACTGATTCAAGAGCAGAGGAGAATTTTTAAGGGACTCATTTGCGGGACATAAATGCTGACCTTATGTTGTCTCTATGTATAGGAATCTTCCTCATATTTACAGTACAAAATAAAGACAAAAGTCTGGGAAATTAAGGTATATAGAAAGTTGACTCCTGAAACCTTGTCCTACGTTAGTCTCTGAACCGCTAGGATGAGGGATCATCTGGGAATAGTCATGCAGTGGACTGAAGCACCCACCCTGGAAGACCTGCCCTTCCAAACTCCTTATATATACTCAGTGGAGGAGGCAGACTCGTCTAGTGATCACTTCTGATTTACCTGAGGATTGCCTGCTCTACTCAATGTGGAAATATCAGGGAGGAAGACAGTCAGTAGGCTAAAGGTATGTAGTGTGAAACGCCTGTATGCTCCCACACCGTCTTCTGTCAGTTCTAATTTTTTCTTTCACAACTTTAAATTATATGAGAAGACAAAAAACACAAAAGTGCTTTGTGCATTTTTGTTTGTTTCTTTTGTTTTATTTTCTGTTTGTTTGCCTGTGTTTCTTTCTTTCTTTTTCTTTTTTCTTTTTTCTTTTTATTTTTTATTATTTATTTATTTATGTATTTATTTATTTATTTATTTTCAGCTTGGAAAGCACAGGCATATATGGCATTGCAAGTATTTTGGATGAGTCCTTCTAGTATAATACCTGTCTGAAATTGAAGGAATGGATGACATGAACCTATACATTACTCTAGGCAGAATTTGTTACATGTACTATTATGTGTCTGGATCACCATATGAAAGCAATCCATTGCTCCAAGAATGTTGAGTTTATTTAATTATATTAACTATTTACAAGTTCATACATCATGGGATTCTGCATCTTAAAACAGTAACTGGATTCATTACTGGATTTCTGTGTCTTCTTGCTTTTTCTCTAAAATAAACACCTTCTGGCTTCTTGCAAAAACATTTTTTTTTCCATTGCAGGCTTTTTGCTCACTTCTAACTCTTGTTCTTTCTTAAACTGGCTCTCATACTTCCTTTTTACTTCAGCATAGTGCTGTAGTTAACCACATTTCCTCAGTAGCTCTTTGGCCCCCCTTTCCAGTTAGGTTGAATATAAATAGGTACAGATTTCCATTCCAATCTCTTCTCTCCACAGTCATTGCTTCTGGTGTCACATTATATTGAGGTCAGATGCTCTTTGAACTGGTATTGTCTCCTCACTTGTTAGGTACCTGGCATGTTTTCTCACGCTAGAAAAATAATAAGGTCAGTTTGCAGAAATTCCTTTCAAACATTACTGGGTATCCTGTCTAGTAGGAGAGTTGAACCTCATTCTCTATGTTTAGATAGCCATCCAAATCCTTTTCAGCTCGGCCCTCTTGTGCATTGTTCTGGGAATTTTCTTCCTGTGGACAGCTCAGCAGATTCACGTGGACCATCTCCAGGTCAGTCCCTAGGTCTTGCTGCTTTACAGCTCCTAGTTAACAAAGATTAAGAAAAAAAAAAAAAAAAAAAAAAAAAAAAAGGGTCATTGTTGCCTCTGTTCCCTCTTGCTCAATTTGGAGGATGTTCTGGCAGGCAGAAAGCTTCAGTGAATCCCGGTGATCTGGCACTGGGTCTGGGCTCTGCTTACTTCCTCACTAAGGCTTATAGGCCAGGAAAATGTTGTAATGTAGTTTCTTCTCTCCAGTTAGTCCTTGGAGATTCCTCCTCTTCAGATTCAACTGCAGATATTCATATATTATTTTCTCTGCTGTTTTTTAGCTCAGCAGATTTCTTGTAACTTCCTGCCTGATGGGTCCATCTCCTCCTCTTCACTTCTTACATGAGCACGAGGTCATGGTGAGGTTGTTTACTCATAAGTCTGCTTTCAGAAACCCTTGTCCTTTCAGCTTGTAACCTTTTAAACCCTTGCAGGACTTTAAACATTTTCAGCTCAGTTGATTCTTTTCTTCTGAGTTTTCAGTTTATGTGATTAATCTTTATTTTTCAATGTGTGTACTTGAGTGCTACAGGATTCTTATGCAAACATGAAAGACAAGGAATAAATGTATTGTACATGTGGCAACTGGATATGAATCGGAAAAGAATAACTTCTGTTTTAGTCTAACAAAGAAAGGAAAGTAAAAAGGAGATGTGGTCAGGATAGGATTGCTTCACAGAACAGGTATAAACCTGTTCTTCAGGAGTCTAGTTTCACAGCTGGGATTGATCAATAGATCCCAAAGGACAGTGCTGTAAGATTGTCACACTAAAATTCGACTCTTGATCTCTCTTCTCACATCTGTACATTTGTCGTCACAGTTGATTGTAGAAAAAACCAAACAAATAAAATCCCCCCCCCCCATATTCACAAATTAGATCTTGGGCTTAAAAAAATTTGTTTCTCTCTCTTCTGTGCTCAAGAAAGTCTGGATTCTTAGTACGAAATAAAAAAGAAAATTGTTTTGTGGCAGTAAGTTAGAAAATTAATCCTGAAAATTAATTAATCAGTAGGAAAATATTTTTATTTTAATTGGAAAAGAATATTATCTAAAAGCTTTACCAAAGGTTGAAGAGCAGAAAGATAGTATATGCAGTGACTGTCAAAATTATGGCTATTTACCTTTGGGTATTTAAGAAGTAAACGCATGTGGATGGCTGACCTCTTTGGTACTAGGAGAGAGGAACCAGAATGCTGCAACCTAGTCTATCAAGTTATGTTCCCAGATCAAAGGTAGCTAACAGCTGCTGGAAGGAAATAGGATAAGGAAAAATGCAGACCTTTGGAATGATATAAATCAAAGCAATACATTTAAAAAAATATTGTTAGAAATCCTGAAACAGCTGATATTGGAAAACCTGGTAAGTTTTCAGTTTGCGTGAATTTAAAACCTAATTACCCTAGAAGGTAATACAGATAGGCATCTGGGGGCTTGCATTCAGTGTGAAACGTAGGTGTGTTCAAAAACATCTGAAAGTTAGGAATCAATTAATAAGGCATCCTGTCCAGGATAGAATAAAGTTGATTTTATTATTCACACAGGAGGCTCACTGAGAGGGAGTTAGAATGATTTAAGTGAGAGATGTACGTGTATGTTCTTCCTTACATTGAGACGGTATCTGAGAGTCAGCCTAATGCAAATGTGTTTAGAAGAGTAAAATTGGAAGGAAATTGGCTTTGTAAAATTATTCTCAGCTACTTGTTCAAAATTAGGTGGAGAAGTTAATTTTGAACAATAAAAGAGTAACTCACTATCTCCACCCTTTCAGTCTGCTACAGGCTTGGAGAATAGGCTGATAATTATGTTGTTTACAAAGCTGAAGTCTGTTTGAATGGAAATATGTATCAAATAGTTTCCTACACACAGAAAATGTCTCTTATTTTTAAAAACATTGAAATTTTTCAGCAAATAGTTTGAGCTTTATAGTTCCACCATCTTACTGACAAACCCATAACTAGAAAAAAAAATAAATCCCACTAAGCATCAACAAGGCACCATTTCAGCAATATCTTGTTAGCATTGCTATGTCGCATAAAGCAGATCCTCACTGGAATTGTTTTTCCTTTCTTTTCAGATATATACTGAAGAGTGATACAGAGGAACCTCTTTTTCTCACCTGCACTCTTTTCATGAACAACATAGTAAGATCCACGCTGTAACCCTTCCCAGCCAGAAAGCCGACTGTGTAAACTGCTCAGAAATGTAACAGTCTGTTTGGAGTGTGTGTGCATAGCACTCTTCCTTCACTTTACTTGATCTAGTCACACTACTTAATCCCTTTGCATGCTTTGGCTTGTGCAAAACAAAACAAACAAACAAAAAAAGCAGAAATTGTCTTGTACACTATCAGCACCTGACAGTATAGATAAGATTGAGTTCTGGAAATCTAAGTCAAAGCACCAGTTTATGGCACTGGGGCTCCAACCCATAGCCAACACTGAACAACACCCTCCCATCTGGTGCAATGTAAGGAAGAAAAAAGATTTTGAGTGATAGGGGTCATAATTCTTAGGAGATATAATTCTTTAATGATATGGTGTTGCAGATAATTTTAGTAATGAGTTTTGCCAAGAGGAAGCTCCCTGTTCATCATCTGTTGGAGATGATAAACTCTCTTCTGAACCTAAAGAGGTAGTGACTATGGAGTATTTCTCTACTTTTCCTTTGATGATAGTGGTTGGTGAATGTGATTTCTGAAACTTTAGAAGTCTTTTGGGGACTTATGTGGAGGAGAGGTAAAAATGAATGTTTTGTCACTGGAGGACTTTCTAAAGCTCTAGGGCTTGATCTAGGGCTACTAATAAGAAACTAATAAGAATTTTGTGTGAAGCTAACAGTATTCATTTTTATTATCATATATAGTCAGTTCATATGTTATTTTTTGTTTCTTTTTATGACTTCATTGAACCACTCTTAGTTCCTGTGTCCTTTTAGTTTTGAACGTTCTGAATCCTAGTTTTCATCATGTATTGCAAGTATGAAATGAATATCAATTAATTGTGTTGCACCCACACTCTATGAACTGTCATCTGTTTCATGAGTTTTCCAAATTATATAGTTTAACACAGAACTACCGTGAAACTACTTTTCTATTTAAAGGTGAAATTAACAGAGGCCTGTCTACCATAATCACTGAATTTGCTTTTATAGATCCTGTAGATGTGAACTAGAAAATTCTACTTTACAGCAAAACTGTGGTTATTGTTATAAAAGAGATAACTATATACTGCAAGCATACTGACCACGCACACAATGGTTAAAGCAGAAGAGGTTCATCTCCTCCAGAGCCTTAAACATAACTCTGCATAGGATTCCTCTCCTAGGAGTTCTGACATGATATAAATTCCCTAATGCTTTATTTAACTATTGTCAAATTGTGGCCTAGAATAAATGCACAAATTAAAAAATAGGAAAGGACTCTCAATTCCCATGTTTTCAGCTCTTACTTTAATCAACAAGTTTCAGGATATCAGGTCTTTCAGATTTGCTATATGGCATTCATTCTTTCCCACCGGACTCTGAATAAATACTAATTAAAATTAAGCTAAAATGTTCAGCTTTTTAAGTTTTTGTTTGTTTGTTTGTTTGTTTGTTTTTTGTTTTGTTTTGTTTTTCCCAAGATACTTCTGGAAAATAAATGTGAATACAGACTTATTTCCTGCCTAACTTACTTTCCCATGCCTGTGTGTTTTCTTCTTTTTTGTCCATTTTTGTATGAAGGAAAGAAATAGTTTTGTAGAAAGCTGAACCCACAAAATCCACTGGGTATTGTTATATGCTAGAGATTGCTAAGCATAGTATTCTAACAATGGGCCAAATACTATACTAATTTGTCTGGAATAACTTTTGGAATTTGGGAACGGTGCTCATTGAAGGAGGACATCAGAATGCCCAGCATGCTTCCTTGAGCTGGTTTGTCTATCTTGATACACAAGGTTTCTCTATACCACTGGTCTTTCAACAAGCAAGATAATGTGGTAAGATCTGATGTCTTGGCACTACGCTTAGCCCCTTGTGCTAGTAACCAAATAGCTGGCCAAAATACAAAATTGTTATCCTGAATAAAAAAAATGATTTTTTTTTCTTTTTTTTTTTTTTTTTTTCTGATTATGCTCTATTTTGGATCACACTTAAATCTTTAACATGATTGCTAACATATTTCAAACACACACTTCAGACTTTCTGGTCCTTGTGTGATGTGTATTAACAGGAATTAAACATTACTTGTAGTGAACCAAGTGCCAGAGAGTCATAGATGGAAATATAATGAGAGGAGAAATGTGGGGCTAGTATGAGTATTTACATGACAGTGTCTACTATATTTAGTGTCTACACAACTTGTCAGTTCAGGGACTTCATTAAATGGAAATGGACTGAAGGGACTAGTTTCAACTGAATGTCAGAGACAAAACAACTGATATGATACCATATTGTACTCTAGGGGGTAGGTCTAATTTTAAGAATGGGCTCAAACTTCTGGCTGACACTGTAACCACACCTTTGTTAAAATATAGATTCTTCTCTGCATGGCTGTGGACACAGAGGGTAATATGGACTATGGAAAGCACTTAACAAGTTTCTCACAGAATACTTTTTTGTATCAGCATAATTTTTCCTTGAAACCCACGCCAGAGTTCTCACTTTGCAATTTCTTGGAAAGTACTACATGGAGTCAGTTAGGGGTTATAGCATTTATAACCCTGAATGTATTTATTAGTAACAATTTCCAGTTGCTGACAAAGGCAAAGCACCACACAGTTGCTCCATAAACAAATATTTATGTATAATACATGGAAAGCGTAAACAGCTTTTACAGTGTTTCGTAAATAATTTCTCAATGTGATCAAGAAGTTAACCTACAAGTGTTTCTTCCTGAACAGACTAGTACAATCTGTTGTTATTAACAGGCACACTCATAGAATTACTTTTTCTTGTAACATTGGCTTATAATGTAAAGAATCAGTATTGCATTTGGATTTCAGTGCTTTAACAAATGTATATGAGGACGTTCTTTCCTGAGTAATCTCCATTTCAGAAATGATTTCAGTCTGTGTGGCCTGGAATACAGAAGTGCAACTTGGATTTTTTTTAAAGCTGGCAAAGAAATTTGCAGTGCTTCTCAGGCCTTTCCAAAATGCTTCTCTTGTCAGCAAACAAAGGTTTGGCAGACCCTTAGAACAAGATGTAGACAGCCCTTTTTCATGGCTTGCTTGCATCAACTTGTGTGGGGGCAAATTAAAAGTCATGTGTTGCCAAACCTGAGCGCTCAAAGACTGTGAATGGGCTCCAGAATTTTGGGGAACTGCCTTAAAATTCATAAACTTTTAAAAAATATATTGAAAAGTATTTTCATGTTCTCTGTGATGGTTGAGCATTTTGAGTCAAAATTTAAAACTTATCTCTGCAGCCAATACAAACCTATTTTAAAGAGGAAAGTTGCTTTTAAATTCATGTGTCTCTGCAAGATTCCAGAAGGTGGGCTCTTATGAACACCCTCAAACAGCATTGGACTTGAAGTAGAGTTATAATAACTTCTGACATCAAAAGTGTGTAATCTGCAGCAACAGTGTTACTGATTTGGGGATGAGAGCTGACAGCAGCATCATTCTTTCTCTATAATTCATTTTATCCTCTAGCCAAGACCTCTGATCTTCCAGTAACACCTGTGTTTACGACCACAATTGGGCAGAAAGCAGCAATCCCATTTCACAGAGTATTTTGAGATTTCTGAATTTATTTTTATTCACACAAAACTAAATTTAAACATCCCCTTGGAACTAGATGTGCTGGTCTTCAATTTTACTTAAGTCTATACTCAGAGGAAGCACTCTGAAAAATGGTGCTGGTATCATGGTGTTATTCAAAAACTTAGAAGAGCTTTGGGCAGAGTAGTCAAAAAGCTTCACTGCACTCGAGTTTCCAAAAAAACAGTGTTTAGTCAAAATGAAAGCTTTCAGAAATGGGTAAGATTTGCTTGGTTATTTTTTGGTAGAACAGAAGAAAGAAAAATATATGTGGTCCGGGTTGGGAAGGAGAGATGGTTCCAACTCAGGTTGGTTTTCTTTATTTGTTTGTTTGTTTTTCCATATGGAAGAGGAACTATTTATGTCAAAACAGGAATTTGAACCTCTGATGCCCAAGGCTTTGTAACAATCACCAAGTGAGAAATAGTTGGATTCTCCCAGCATAAATCTGCAACATTCACACCATTTTTACAAGTATTGTTTTCATTCCAATATGGAAAAGGCTTTCATGTTTAATTACAAATAAAATAAAATAAAAAAAATATAAAATAATGAAGTCGGTCTGAAATCATTAGGAGTCTGGAAGGTCTGGAAGACTTAGGAAGCCTCATCTCCTAGGTAATGCTGACTGCCCTGAACCCTAGCACCCTAGCAGAGAGGGAACAAGGATCTTCCAGCTTTGTTTTTTGGCTCCCTGATTTGGCTGGGGATGCATCTGCCGGGTTGTATGTAAAAACAGTTGAACAGGAGACCAGGGCCTGCTCCAGAATCTGCATGGTATCTGGCACAATATTAACAGATGGAGAATTATAACTACATTGATATAGAGCTCTCTGTCTGTATGCATACATGCATACATATATATATATATGTGTGTATATATATATATATATATATCAGTTAACTGTTCAATTTTGACAAATCCCAACTGAAGAAAAAAAAATTTATTCTGAAGAATTTTTATTTACATGCATCCCACACATCCAGCCACTTTGCAGCTAACCAGTCTTCTGCCTAACTTAGTTTGAAATAGAGTGTAAGAAATGCTAAATAGCCTGCTTGCATTGGTAACTTATGCCAGAAAGACTGTAAAATATGTATGTTTTACCAGTCTACACTCTTCTAGATGAACTATTCACTTCTGCTCTGTGCAAGCATGCAGTCACATGGTTCAAAAAAAACAAGTTTTTTCCCTCCTTTTTTAGTAATAACAAAATGTTGACATTTGACACAGAAGTTGTACTAGTTACAAGGAAGTTGAATGTGTGTGTTTTTGAAAAGCACCAGTTTTGCTTTTCCCTCTCTTTGGGAACCTCCCTGAAAATTTGACTTAGTTCCAATTTCTTCAACAATTGGCCAAAACATAATTCCCAAATTTCCCCTTCCCTTTCTCCCCACTGAGCCATATTCTACTTCCCCTGACATGTCTGCTATCTTTTCTGGGAATCTGTGTACAGACTATAATAATCTCAGTATTTTTGAGTTGAAGATCAGTAGTAGCCTTTCATCTACCAGTCTGTGATCCTCAGCTCTTTTTTTTTTTTTCTTTCTGCTTAACACCAATGTTAGCCAACCTTCCTCTTTCTCAGTCTGCAGCTGAGTTTTTATTTACATGCATCCCACACATCCAGATCCCTGTGTATTGTTTCTCTCTGCTCAGTCTTCAGCCTGCATCCCTTTTCCTTCAGGCCCCACTGCCAAGATTCAGGTTCATACCGTGCTTATCTTATATCCTAACTGTTTACCCCTCCACACTAAGCCATGAAATCATTATATACAGTCATGAGAAATCCTTCCTATACTTCTTCTGACCACTCAAGAGGAGCAGAAATCAGTATGAAGATGTGAAATTCAAGCTCTTTTTTTTTCCATATTCCGCATTTTTCTCATTCAGCTATCTTTCTCTTTACCATACCCCAAAATCCCTTCTAAGCAATTTTACAGAGGTTGCCCTTTTAGATATTTCATTCACATTTTAAAGTCTTTTAATCACAAAATATCCAAGTATACTGCTGTAAAGTATTTAGTGATTTTTCTGCTTATCTTATATCATTGGTCTGTTTCAACAGTGCTGCTAAATTCTTGCAGAGATAAAATTTTTATTATACTTTGGCATATCCAATAATATCCATAGAGAGCTGTGTTTATATAGAACTCCATTGTTTAATTCTCAGTTACCAAGCTGCATCCCTCTCTGCATCCAACAGAGACTCTCTGTAGCAAACATTTTTACCAATAACCAAAAGTCTTTCTCCATTCTTTCTTTTTTTTTTTTTTTTTGAATACCCTGAAAGGAATATGTGAATTAGCTATATCACACACACACTTTTAAAAATTGGAACGACATTGTTCTTTAGCAATTACACCATCCGGTAAAATGACATATGAGACCATGTAATTTCAAATCCCCAAAGCAATAATGGTTTATGCCTGCTCAACTGTTATGCTTTGTGGCCTTAATTCCTAGGCAGAACTTCTGGAATCTGCTTTCTGAGATTAGCATTGCCCTCTCCCCTGATTTAAAAATAATAATTATAATAATAATTGGAAAGGCACATGTACCAGCTTCCAGTTTATAAGAGTTCATTATTTGAAATCCCCTGAGCTCCTCCAATTAGAAAACAACTTTTTGACTTAATATCCTTCAATTGTTAAAAACTTGCGTCACTGAGAGATCACAGTGAAACGTAAAGGTCCCAGCACATTGGCACTTGATTGTGAGGGGATGTGATTGTTCCACATTTAGACTGGAAAGGGTTAGGAACTCCGCTTCCCAATGTGCTTAATGAATGAAAGGAAAATTGGACCCTTGAGCCAGAGGCAATGACCTAACTGAGTGAAAAATGTTTGCAGGTTAACAAGGGCAACTGTTCCTTGCAATAATTCCCACTGGAGGTGAATGACAAAAAAGGCCAATAAACCTCAGAATTTGGATTATTTATTAACCTGTTTTCTTCCTAGAAGAAAAGACCTTACTGTAGATCTTGGGAGACAGAAGTGAAAAAAAATGTTTTGTTTTGTTTTGTTTTGTTTTTTACCAAGCGCAAATTAATGACCAATGTGCATGTGCACTTCTTAAAAAGACTAAGATGTCCAATATTTTGTATTGTGCTGTCTGTGATCAGCCAGATCTTTAAAAAAGCATCTTCACTTGGACTGAAACAAGTACAGGATAAATAAAATTCTAATTAAATTACTCCAATTTAAGCCATATTAAAAAAAAAAATGTAACTGGAAATGACATATAAGTATTGTTGACACCAAATCAGAGAAACATATTTTATATCTTGTCTTTACAAGCATCGTTGTCTAACATGTTGACACAATAAATCTATAGCCTTCCTACAAATACACAGAAAGTAGATGGGACAGTCAAGTGTGCTAGTGCAGACTGTAGCGTTTCTTGTTGGAAGTCATGGAATTCACTTATCCTCCCAAAGAGCAGACTTGGTTTCCAGTCTAAATCATTTGTCATAAAGTAATGGAAAGAATCCTGTTGTCTTCACTGAGATCAGGTCTGAAGACTAACACAGAGGCAATGGAAAAAAAAAAGTTGGAGGGTAAACACAGAACAATTCAAGAAAGGCCTTAAGGCTAGTGATGACCAGTAGAGCAGCTGTCAACCTACCTTTACAAAAACTCTTAAG